>NC_059199.1:8265564-8565564 GCF_020615455.1 Coregonus clupeaformis | reverse complement strand
TCCTGACAGAGCTGGTGTAACTGAGTCAGGTTTGTAGGCCTCCTTGCTCGCACACGCTTTTTCAGTTCTGCCCACACATTTTCTATAGGATTGAGGTCAGGGCTTTGTGATAGCCACTCCAATACCTTGACTTTGTTTTCCTTAAGCCATTTTTCCACAACTTTGGAAGTATGCTTGGGGTCATTGTCCATTTGGAAGACCCATTTGCGACCAAGCTTTAACTTCCTGACTGATGTCTTGAGATGTTGCTTTAATATATCCACATAATTTTCCTTCCTCATGATTCCATCTATTTTGTGAAGTGCACCAGTCCCTCCTGCAGCAAAGCACCCCCACAGCATGATGCTATCACCCCAGTGCTTCACAGTTGGGATGGTGTTCTTCGACTTGCAAGCCTTCCCTTTTTCCTCTAAACATAACGATGGTCATTATGGCCAAACAGTTCTATTTTTGTTTTATCAGACCAGAGGACATTTCTCCAAAAAGTACGATCTTTGTCCCCATGTGCAGTTGCAAACCGTAGTCTGGCTTTTTTATGGTGGTTTTGGAGCAGTGGCATCTTCCTTGCTGAGCGGCCTTTCAGGTTATGTCGATATAGGACTCATTTTACTGTGGATATAGATGCTTTTGTACCTGTTTCCTCCAGCATCTTCACAAGGTCCTTTGCTGTTGTTCTGGGATTGATTTGCACTTTTCACACCAAAGTATGTTCATCTCTAGGAGACAGAACGCGTCTCCTTCCTGAGCAGTATGACGGCTGCGTGGTCCCATGGTGTTTATACTTGCGTACTATTGTTTGTACAGATGAATGTGGTACCTTCAGGTGTTTGGAAATTGCTCCCAAGGATGAACAAGACTTGTGGAGGTCTACAAAAAAATTTCTGAGGTCTTGGCTGATTTCTTTTGATTTTCCCATGATCTCAAGCAAAGAGGCACGGAGTTTGAAGGTAGGCCTTGAATTGCATCCACAGGTACACCTCCAATTGACTCAAATGATTAGCCTATCAGAAGCTTCTAAAGCCATAACATCATTTTCTGGAATTTTCCAAGCTGTTTAAAGGCACAGTCAACTTAGTGTATGTAAACGTTTGACCCACTGGAATTGTGATATAGTGCATTATAAGTGAAATAATCTGTCTGTAAACAATTGTTGGAAAAATTAGTTGTGTCACATCAAAAGAAATCAGCCAAAAACTCAGAAGAAAAATTGTAGACCTCCACAAGTCTGGTTCATCCTTGGGAGCAGCCGTCATACCGCTCAGGAAGGAGACGCGTTCTGTCTCCTAGAGATGAACGTACCTTGGTGCGAAAAGTGCAAATCAATCCCAGAACAACAGCAAAGGACCTTGTGAAGATGCTGGATGAAACAGGTACAAAAGTATCTATATCCACAGTAACACAAGTCCTATTTCGACATAAGCTGAAAGGCTGCTCATCAAGGAAGAAGCCACTGCTCCAAAACCACCATAAAAAAGCCAGACTACGGTTTGCAACTGCACATGGGCACAAAGATCGTACGTTTTGGAGAAATGTCCTCTGGTCTGATGAAACAAAAATAGAACTGTTTGGCCATAATGACCATCGTTATGTTTGGAGGAAAAAGGGGGTTGCTTGCAAGCCGAAGAACACCATCCCAACCGTGAAGCACGGGGGTGGCAGTATCATGCTTTGGGGGTGGTTTGCTGCAGGAGGGACTGAGGCACTTCACAAAATAGTTGGCATCATGAGGAAGGAAAATTATGTGGATATATTGAAGCAACATCAGTCAGGAAGTTAAAGCTTGGTCGCAAATGGGTCTTCCAAATGGACAATGACCCCAAGCATACTTCCAAAGTTGTGGCAAAATGGCTTAACGACAACAAAGTCAAGGTACTGGAGTGGCCATCACAAAGCCCTGACCTCAATCATATATAAAATGTGTGAGAAGACCTGAAAAAGCGTGTATGAGCAAGGAGGCCTACAAACCTGACTCAGTTACACCAGCTCTGTCAGGAGGAATGGGCCAAAATTCACCCAACTTATTGTGGGAAGCTTGTGGAAGATTACCCAAAATATTTGACCAATGTTAAACAATATAAAGGCAATGCTACCAAATACTAATTGAGTGTATGTAAACTTCTGACCCACTGGGAATGTGATCAAATAAATAAAAGCTAAAATAAATAATTCTCTCTACTATTATTCTGTCATTTCACATTCTTAAAATAAAGTGGTGATCATAACTGACCTAACACAGGGAATTTTTACCAGGATTAAATGTCAGGAATTGTGAAAAACTGAGTTTAAATGTATTTGGCTAAGGTGTATGCAAACTTCCGACTTCAACTGTACATTACTCTTACTGAATTTCCACGTGGGTGAGGATATTGGAAATGTAATCAAACCCTATTGGATGGTAACTTATTTTTAACTGGGACAGAGGAATTTATAACTGAATCTTCCCGACATAACATATAGTGAGGGAAAAAAGTATTTGATCCCCTGCTGATTTTGTACGTTTGCCCACTGACAAAGAAATGATCAGTCTATAATTTTAATGGTAGGTTTATTTGAACAGTGAGAGACAGAATAACAACAACAAAAATCCATAAAAACGCATGTCAAAAATGTTATAAATTGATTAGCATTTTAATGATGGAAATAAGTATTTCACCCCATCTCAATCAGAAAGATTTCAGGCTCCCAGGTGTCTTTTATACAGGTAACGAGCTGAGATTAGGAGCACACTCTTAAAGGGAGTGCTCCTAATCTCAGCTTGTTACCTGTATAAACGACACCTGTCCACAGAAGCAATCAATCAATCAGATTCCAAACTCTCCACCATGGCCAAGACCAAAGAGCTACCAAGGATGACTGGGACAAGATTGTAGACCTACGCAAGGCTGGAATGGGATACAAGACCATCGCAAAGCAGCTTGGTGAGAAGGTGACAACAAGTTGGTGCGATTATTCGCAAATGGAAGAAACACAAAATAACTGTCAATCTCCCTCGGCCTGGGCCTCCATGCAAGATCTCACCTCGTGGAGTTGCAATGATCATGAGAACGGTGAGGAATCAGCCCAGAACTACACAGGAGGCAATGATCTCAAGGCAGCTGGGACCATAGTCACCAAGAAAACAATTGGTAACACACTACGCCGTGAAGGACTGAAATCCTGCAGCGCCCGCAAGGTCCCTCTGCTCAAGAAATACATATACATGCCCGTCTGAAGTTTGCCAATGAACATCTGAATGATTCAGAGGAGAACAGGGTGAAAGTGTTGTGGTCAGATGAGACCAAAATCGAGCTCTTTGGCATCAACTCAACTCGCCGTGTTTGGAGGAGGAGGAATGCTGCCTATGACCCCAAGAACACCATCCCCACCGTCAAATGGAGGTGGAAACATTATGCTTTGGGGGTGTTTTTCTGCTAAGGGGACAGGACAACTTCACCGCATCAAAGGGACGATGGACGGGGCCATGTACCGTCAAATCTTGGATGAGAACCTCCTTCCCTCAGCCAGGGCATTGAAAATGGGTCGTGGATGGGTATTCCAGCATGACAATGACCCAAAACACACGGCCAAGGCAACAAAGGAGTGGCTCAAGAAGAAGCACATTAAGGTCCTGGAGTGGCCTAGCCAGTCTCCAGACCTTAATCCCATAGAAAATCTGTGGAGGGAGCTGAAGGTTCGAGTTGCCAAACGTCAGCCTCGAAACCTTAATAACTTGGAGAAGATCTGCAAAGAGGAGTGGGACAAAATCCCTCCTGAGATGTGTGCAAACCTGGTGGCACACTACAAGAAACGTCTGACCTCTGTGATTGGCAACAAGGGTTTTGCCACCAAGTACTAAGTCATGTTTTGCAGAGGGGTCAAATATTTATTTCCCTCATTAAAATGCAAATCAATATATAACATTTTTGACATGCGTTTTTCTGGATTTTTTTGTTGTTATTCTGTCTCTCACTGTTCAAATAAACCTACCATTAAAATTATAGACTGATCATTTCTTTGTCAGTGGGCAAACGTACAACATCAGCAGGGGATCAAATACTTTTTTCCCCTCACTGTAGGTACAGCAAATCCCCTTATTGTATGGGACACTTTTAAATGTGCCTTTAGAGGCCATGCAATTCAGTACTCATCTCGAAAACAAAAGCAATTTAGGTTAAAAGAGTCCATACTAACAAAGGAAATAGAAGGTCTAACAGAACAGATAGATAGCAATAAAAACTGTAACATAGAGGCTCAGAAAAAATTAGAGGAGAAACAAAAATAAATGGAGAAACTTATTCATGAAAGTGTCATTCAACAAGTGTAATATATATATTTTTTTAAGCAAACTGGATGTAATATGGGGGAAAATGCACCAAATTATTT
Source organism: Coregonus clupeaformis (assembly GCF_020615455.1). Classification (NCBI taxonomy): domain Eukaryota; kingdom Metazoa; phylum Chordata; class Actinopteri; order Salmoniformes; family Salmonidae; genus Coregonus; species Coregonus clupeaformis. The sequence continues at coordinate 8,561,202 of NC_059199.1, read as the reverse complement.
TTTTATCTTCAACATAGAAATGCTACCAAAAAGAATTTACTGAAACTGGTTACAAATGACAGAGTCACCCATGATTCACCAAATTATATTTTGAAGGAGGAAGCAAAGTACTTTAAGCATATGTTTTCGTTTCAGTAGCCTCCATCTCCTCTAACTGAAGCTAATTGTAGGGATTTATTTTCTATTGATAATGTAAAATTAACAGCCATACAGAAAGACTCATGTGAAGGTGAAATTACAGAGGAGGAACTTCTGGATGCAATTAATGATTTTAAGTCCGGGAAAACTCCAGGGTTGGATGGCATACCAGTCAAGGTACACCAAACCTTTTTTGATATACTCAGAGGACCGTTATTAGCATGTTTTAACTACTGCTATGTAAATGGTACATTTACAATGCCTGTGCCATTAAACCCCTACAACTCATCCAGAACGCTGCAGCCCGTCTGGTGTTCAACCTTCCCAAGTTCTCTCACGTCACCCCGCTCCTCCGCACACTCCACTGGCTTCCAGTTGAAGCCCGCATCTGCTACAAGACCATGGTGCTTGCCTACGGAGCTATGAGGGGAACGGCACCTCCATACCTTCAGGCTTTGATCAGTCCCTACACCCAAACGAGGGCATTGCGTTCATCCACCTCTGGCCTGCTGGCCCCCCTACCTCTGCGGAAGCACAGTTCCCGCTCAGCCCTGTCAAAACTGTTCACAGCTCTGGCACCCCAATGGTGGAACAAGCTCCCTCACGAGTCACTCACCACCTTCCGGAGACACTTGAAACCCCACCTCTTTAAGGAATACCTGGGATAGGATAAAAGTAATCCTTCTACCCCCCCCGCCCCCCTACCCATTTTTTGTTGTTGTTGATATATTGTAAGGTGAATGCACCAATTTGTAAGTCTGCTAAATGAAGAAAATGTAAATGCATTATCAGACACTCAAAAAGGAGGTCTGATTTAATTATTATTGAAACAGGATACAAGTGGGAAATATAAAGATCCAGTTCATTAAAAAAAATGGAGGCCCTTTATACTTCAGTGTTGTGACGCAAAAATTCTAGCAAAATGTATAGCACATAGAATTAAAAAGGTATTGTCGGACATTATTCATTCTAATCAGACAGGTTTTTTACACGGACCATACATTGGAGATAATATAAGGCAAGTACTGGAAACAATAGAACACTATGAAAATTTGGGAGACTAGGCCTGCTATTCATAGCTGACTTTGAAAAGGCATTTGATAAAGTACGACTGGAGTTTATATATAAATGCCTGGAGCATTTCAATTTTGGCGAATCTCTTATAAAATGTGTTAAAATCATGTATAGTAACCCTAGGTGTAAAATAGTAAACAATGGCTATGTCTCAGAAAGTTTTAAACCGTCAAGAGGAGTAAAACAAGGTTGTCCACTATCGGCATATCTATTTATTATGGCCATCGAAATATTAGCTATTAAAATCAGATCCAACAATAATATCAAGGGATTAGAAATCCAGGGCTTAAAAATAAAGGTGTCATTGTACGCTGACGATTCATGTTTTCTTTTAAATCCACAATTTGAATCCCTCCACAGCCTCATAGAGGATCTAGATACATTTTCTAACCTCTCTGGATTACAACCAAATTATGATAAATGTACTATATTACGTATTGGATCACTAAAAAATAAAAAATTTACATTACCATGTAGTTTACCAATAAAATGGTCTAATGGTGATGTGGATATACTCGGAATACATATTCCAAATGAAATAAATGATCTCACTCCAATACATTTTAATAGAAAGTTAGCAAAAATAGATAAGGTCTTGCTACCATGGAAAGGTAAATACCATGGAAAAATCACCCTGATTAACTTGTTAGTATTATCCCAGTTTACCTATCTGCTTATGGTCTTGCCTACACCTAGCGAACAGTTTTTAAAATTATATGATAAAGAAATATTCCATTTTATTTGGAACGACAAGCCAGACAAAATTAAACGGGCCTATTTATCTAATGAATATGAATTCGGTGGACAGAAATTATTAAATACTAAAGCATTAGACCTATCACTAAAAGCTTCAGTCATACAAATGTTATACTTAAATCCGAACTGGTTCTTTGGCAAATTAGTTAGATTGTCTCACCCTATGTTCAAGAATGGCCTTTTTCCCTTACTTCAGATTACAACCTCTAACTTTCAGTTATTTGAAAAGGAAATAATCTCCCAAATATCACTATTTCTAAAACAAGCCATAGAAAGTTGGTTGCAATTTCAATTTAATACTCCAGAAATGACAGAACAAATAATGCAACAAATATCGTGGTTAAACTCAAATATACTAATTGATAAAAAAAAACATTTTTTTTTTAAAATAATGTTTAAAAAAGGTATAATCTTCTTAAATGATATTTTAGGTAGGACTAGTGGAGTTATGTCGCACATGCAGCTAACAAAAACATATGGAAATGTCTGCTCTACCCAGAATTACAACAAAATAATTGCAGCATTACCGCAAAAATGGAAGAGGAAAGTAGAAGGGGGAAAAATAATTGGTTAAAGAAAATTGTGATAGGTAAAAAAGTATACGAGTTTCATTTAAGGACCAAAGGATTGACAGCCGTCCCATATAGATTGCAAAATAGCTGGGAAGAGATTTTTTACGTACCGATTCCATGGCATAGTGTTTATGAACTGATACGTAAAATGACACCTGATTCAAAACTACGTTTTTTTCAATTAAAATTATTATACAAAATTCTTGCTACCAATAGAATGTTATTTATATGGGGGTTACAATCTTCCCAGCTCTGCAGATTTTGCTGCGACAAGACAGAATCATTAGATCATTTGTTTTGGTACTGTCCATTTGTAGCTTGTTTTTGATCACGGGTCCAGGAATGGCTGAAGGATTGCAATATTTACCTGGAGCTAACCCTGCAGATAGCACTACTGGGTGATCTGAAAAGTCATAGTCAACTGATCAATAATATAATAATACTTTTAGCAAAAATGTTTATTTTCAATTGACAATCTGTAGAAACAATGAGAATAGAAGGTTTCAGAACTTTTGTGAAACATCACAGTACAGTTAAAAATAGAATGATTGTAAAATTAACTGTGTCCATAAAATGTATATAGTATGTATAAGCTGGAAGTAGAGGTCTAAGCGTTGTTGTACACTAGTTTACTCCAATTAGGGGAGGGGTGGTGGGGTTGGAAAGTAATAAAGGGAAATATATATTTTTAAAGGATATATACATATGTATGTACAGTGGCTTGCGAAAGTATTCACCCCCTTGGCATTTTTCAAATTTTGATGCCTTACAACCTGGAATTAAAAAATAATTTCCTTGTATTTAGCGCCATCCATCATTCCTTCAATTCTTCAATTCTGACCAGTTTCCCAGTCCCTGCCGATGAAAAACATCCCCACAGCTTGATGCTGCCACCACCATGCTTCACTGTGGGGATGGTGTTCTCAGGGTGATGAGAGGTTTTGCGCCAGACATAGCGTTTTCCTTGATGGCCAAAAAGCTCAATTTTAGTCTCATCTGACCAGAGTACCTTCTTCCATATGTTTGGTGAGTCTCCCACATGCCTTTTGGCAAACACCAAACGTGTTTGCTTATTTTTTTCTTTAAGCAATAGCTTTTTTTCTGGCCACTCTTCCGTAAAGCCCAGCTCTGTGGAATGTACGGCTTAAAGTGGTCCTATGGAGAGATACTCCAATCTCCGCTGTGGAGCTTTGCAGCTCCTTCAGGGTTATCTTTGGTCTCTTTGTTGCCTCTCTGATTAATGCCCTCCTTGCCTGGTCCGTGAGTTTTGGTGGGCGGCCCTCTCTTGGCAGGTTTGTTGTGGTGCCATATAATGGATTTAATGGTGCTCCGTGGGATGTTCAAAGTTTCGGATATTTTTTTATAACCCAACCCTGATCTGTACTTCTCCACAACTTTGTCCCTGACCTGTTTGGAGAGCTCCTTGGTCTTCATGATGTCGCCTGCTTGGTGGTGCCCCTTGCTTAGTGGTGTTGCAGACTCTGGGGCCTTTCAGAACAGGTGTATATATACTGAGATCATGTGATAGATAATGTAACACTTAGATTGTACACAGGTGGACTTTATTTAACTAATTATGTGACTTCTGAAGGTAATTGGTTGCACCAGATCTTATTTACGGGCTTCACAGCAAAGGGGGTGAATACATATGCACACACCACTTTTCCGTTATAAATTTTTTTGAATTTCTTGAAAGAAGTTATTTTTTCATTTCACTTCACCAATTTGGACTATTTTGTGTATGTCCATTACATGAAATGCAAATAAAAAGCCATTTAAATTACAGGTTGTAATGCAACAAAATAGGAGAAACGTGAAGGGGGGTGAATACTTTAGCAAGGCACTGTATATGTATTTATATGTATGTATGTGTATATGTATGTGTATGTATGTCTATGTATTCAGTGGGGAGAACAAGTATTTGATACACTGCCGATTTTGCAGGTTTTCCTATTTACAAAGCATGTAGAGGTCTGTAATTTTTATCATAGGTACACCTCAACTGTGAGAGATGAAAAATCCAGAAAATCACATTGTATGATTTTTAAGTAATTAATTTGCATTTTATTGCATGACATAAGTATTTGATCACCTACTAACCAGTAAGAATTCCGGCTCTCAAAGACCTGTTAGTTTTTCTTTAAGAAGCCCTCCTGTTCTCCACTCATTACCTGTATTAACTGCACCTGTTTGAACTCGTTACCTGTATAAGACACCTGTCCACAGACTCAATCAAACAGACTCCAACCTCTCCACATTGGCCAAGTCCAGAGAGCTGTGTAAGGACACCAGGGATACAATTATAGACCTGCACAAGGCTGGGATGGGCTACAGGACAATAGGCAAGCAGCTTGGTGAGAAGGCAACAACTGTTGGCGCAATTATTAGAAAATGGAAGAAGTTCAAGATGACGGTCAATCACCCTCGGTCTGGGGCTCCATGCAAGATCTCACCTCGTGGGGCATCAATGATCATGAGGAAGGTGAGGGATCAGAACTACATGGCAGGACCTTGTCAATGACCTGAAGAGAGCTGGGACCACAGTCTCAAAGAAAACCATTAGTAACACACTACGCCGTCATGGATTAAAATCATGCAGCGCACGCAAGGTCCCCCTGCTCAAGCCAGCGCATGTCCAGGCACGTCTGAAGTTTGCCAATGACCATCTGGATGATCCAGAGGAGGAATGGGAGAAGGTCATGTGGTCTGATGAGACAAAAATAGAGCTTTTTGGTCTAAACTCCACTCGCCGTGTTTGGAGGAAGAAGAAGGATGAGTACAACCCCAAGAACACCATCCCAACCGTGAAGCATGGAGGTGGAAACATCATTCTTTGGGGATGCGGTTCTGCAAAGGGGACAGGACGACTGCACCGTATTTGGTGGAGGATGGTTGGGGCCATGTATCGCGAGATCTTGGCCAACAAACTCCTTCCCTCAGTAAGAGCATTGAAGATGGGTCGTGGCTGGTTCTTCCAGCATGACAACGACCCGAAACACACAGCCAGGGCAACTAAGGAGTGGCTCCGTAAGAAGCATCTCAAGGTCCTGGAGTGGCCTAGCCAGTGTCTCAGGTGAAGAGGGTGGATCTGATCTCCATCACCTAGGACTTGACATAGATTAAGTAGATTAATCAAATCTCACATTGTTATCAATTTCTGCTCAGTTTGCATGCTTTCTCAATCAGCTTTAACTGTATGTGCACTCGTAGATCAAGTTATTTCTCGAGTTGGGCTCTGGGATATAACAGCCGTTGAGTATCGGATTTTATGGTGGATTGTGGAGGAGGGGGGTTGAGTGTGTTGGAGTATGTGAGTATGTGCGTGTGTGCTGGTCTGGCATCTGTTGTGGGGGAGGTGGGGATGTTGGGGGGGTATGGGATGGACCGTGGGAATTATTTGCTAGGATAATAATTGCTTGTCAATGAATTAAATGTAATACAATGGCAATCCTGGTTATATGTTAGAATCCTATGCGTGAACTGCCGACATTATTACGCATATTAATTGATAATGATGGAAAATAGGATATGCATAATAAAAATAAAAAAATAGTTATATAGATATATATATATAGAGGTGAAAGCATTGGAAATGCTTTTGGCGGTTAACCTGCTTCTGTTTTGTGGGTGGCACTGTGTGCTGTTTTTGATGGATGGGTCCTGGCCTCTCGGGGCCTTAGGGATACGGAGGGACGTGGGTGGGATGCTGATCACTGGGATGACGGCTCAACTTGGGATGGGGAGGGGCTTTAGCGGGGGAATTAGTGGAGAACAATTGAAGGGTTACTCCGTAGCAATGCAAATATCACGGTACAGCTATATGGACACTCAATCATTACGCTATTTTTTATTGGTAAATTTACAAACATATATAATGATAAATAGACTTGAAACTTGTATCTCATTATGGTGTATGGTGAAATAAGTATAGCCAGTTATAATTGTAATGGCTTAGCTGATAATAACAAAAGAAGAACAATATTTACATGGCTCAAAGAGAAGGAATATAATATCTATTGTATACAGGAAACTCATTCAACAATTCGAGATGAAGTAGCGTGGAAAAAAGAATGGGGGAGGGAAATATACTTCTCCCATGGGCAAAGAAATTCAAAAGGGGTGATGATATTAATTAATAGTAATTTCGATCCGAATGTGCAAATTGTCCAAATAGATACGCAAGGTAGATGGATTATTTTAAATATGGTATTGGACCATAAACAGATATGGCTCATTAACCTTTACGGACCAAATAATGATGATCCACAATTCTTTGACAATATATATAATAAATTATCAAGCCTGCAAGCAACTCAAGACAATATTATTATGGTGGGGGATTATAATACTGTTTTAAATAGCTCAATGGACCGAAAAGGAAATCACACCACAAACAATCACCCACATGCTCTTAAGGAAATTGTGAATGTCATGGATACATTAGAACTAGTAGATATATGGAGGCTTAAATATGCTGATCTAGTGAGATATACATGGCGGAGACTGAATCAAGCTAGTCGTCTTGACTTCTTTCTTATCTCATTCTCGTTGGCACCAAAAGTAAAAAAAAGTGTTGATAGGGGACAGAATGCGGTCGGACCATCATATAATAGGCATATACATTACTCTGACTGAATTTCCACGTGGGCGAGGATATTCGAAATTTAATCAAAGCCTATTAGATGATAATTTATTTATAATTAGAACAAAGGAATTTATAACCGACTTTTTCCAACATAACATAGGTACAGCGAATCCCCTTATTGTATGGGACACCTTTAAATGTGCCTTTAGAGGCCATGCAATTCAGTACTCATCTCGAAAACAAAAGCAATTTAGGTCAAAAGAGTTTATACTAAGAAAGGAAATAGAAAGTCTAACAGAACAGATAGATGGCAATAAAAACTGTAACATAGAGGCTCAGAATGAATTAGAGGAAAAACAAAAAGAAATGGAAAAACTTATTCAAGAAAGATCAAGTGTAATATATTATAAAAATAAAGCAAACTGGATGGAATATGGGGAAAAATGCACAAAATTCTTTTTTAATCTTCAACATAGGAATGCTACCAAAAAGAACTTAATGAAACTGGTTACAATTGACGGAGTCACCCATAATTCACCTAATGATATTTTGAAGGAAGAAACAAAGTATTTTAAGCATATGTTTTCTTTTCAGTCGCCTCCATCTCCTCTAACTGAAGCTAATTGTAGAGATTTTTTTTCTATTGATAATGTCAAATTAACAGCCACACAGAAAGACTCATGTGAAGGTGAAATTACAGAGGAGGAACTTCTGGATGCAATTAAAGACTTTAAGTCCGGGAAAACTCCAGGGTTGGATGGCATACCAATCGAGGTATACCAAACCTTTTTTGATATACTAAGAGGACCGTTATTAGCATGTTTTAACCACTCCTATGTAAATGGTAGATTATCTGACACTCAAGAAGAAGGTCTGATCTCATTATTACTGAAACAGGATACAAGTGGAAAATATAAAGATCCAGTCCATTTACAAAATTGGAGGCCCCTTACACTTCAGTGTTGTGATGCAAAAATCCTAGCAAAATGTATAGCGCATAGAATTAAAAAGGTATTGTCGGATATTATTCATTCTAATCAGACAGGTTTTTTACATGGAAGATACATTGGAGATAATATAAGGCAAGTATTGGAAACAATAGAACACTATGGAAAATATGGGAAACCAGGCCTGCTATTCATAGCAGACTTCGAAAAAAGCATTTGATAAAGTTCGACTGGAATTTATATATAAATGCCTGGAGCATTTCAATTTTGGAGAATCTCTTATAAAATGGGTCAAAATCATGTATAGTAACCCTAGGTGTAAAATAGTAAATAATGGCTATTTCTCAGAAAGTTTCAAACTGTCAAGAGGAGTGAAACAAGGTTGTCCACTATCGGGCATATCTATTTATTGTGGCCATCGAGATGTTAGCTATTAAAATCAGATCCAATAATAATATCAGAGGATTAGAAATACAGGGCTTAAAAACAAAGGTGTCATTGTACGCAGATGATTCATGTTTTCTTTTAGATCCACAACTAGAATCCCTCCACAGCCTCATAGAGGATTTAGATACATTTTCTAACCTCTCTGGATTAAAACCAAATTATGACAAATGTACTATATTACGTATTGGATCACTAAAAATACAATTTTTACATTACCATGTAGTTTACCAATAAAATGGTCTGATGGTGATGTGGATATACTCGGAATACATATCCCAAAGGAAATAAATGATCTCACTTCAATACATTTTAATAGAAAGTTAGCAAAAATAGATAAGATCTTACTACCATGGAAAGGAAAATACCTGTCAATTTGTGGAAAAATCACCCTGATTAACTCTTTAGTATTATCCCAGTTTACCTATTTGCTTATGGTCTTGCCTACGCCTAGCAAACAGTTTTTTAAAATATATGAGAAAAAAATATTCAATTTTATTTGGAACGGCAAGCCAGACAAAATTAAAAGAGCATATTTATATAATGAATATGAATTCGGAGGACAGAAATTATTAAATATTAAAGCATTAGACCTATCACTAAAATCTTCAGTCATCCAAAAGTTATACTTAAATCCGAACTGGTTCTCAAGCAAATTAGTAAGATTGTCTCACCCACTGTTCAAGAAAGGCCTTTTTCCCTTTATTCAGATTACAACCTCTCACTTTCAGTTATTTGAAAAGGAAATAATCTCCCAAATGTCACTATTTCTAAAACAAGCCATAGAAAGTTGGTTGCAATTTCAATTTAATCCTCCAGAAACGACAGAACAAATAATGCAACAAATATTGTGGTTAAATTCAAATATACTAATTGACAAAAAAAACTTTATTTTTTGACAGAATGTTTAAAAAAGGTATAATCTTCGTAAATGATATCATCAGTAGGACTGGTGGAGTTATGTCGCACATGCAGCTAACAAAAACATATGGAAATGTCTGCTCTACCCAAAATTACAACCAAATAATTGCAGCCTTACCGCAAAAGTGGAAGAGGAAAGTTGAAGGGGGAGAAAGTAAGGAACTTGTCTGTCGGCCTTGCATTAAAGAACATAATTGGTTAAGGAAAACTGTGATAAATAAAAAAGTATATCAGTTTCACTTAAGGACCAAAGGATTGACAGCCGTCCCATATAGATTGCAAAATAGTTGGGAAGAGATCTTTGACGTACCGATCCCATGGCATAGTGTTTATGAACTGACACGCAAAACGACACCGGATTCAAAAATTTTAATCTTTCAATTTAAATTATTATATAAAATTCTTGCTACCAATAGAATGTTATTTATATGGGGGATACAATCTTCCCAGCTCTGCAGATTTTGCTGTGAAGAGATAGAATCATTAGATCATTTGTTTTGGTTCTGTCCATTTGTAGCTTGTTTTTGGACACAGGTCCAGGAATGGCTAAAGGATTGCAATATTTACCTGGAACTAACCTTGCAGATAGCATTACTGGGTGATCTGAAAAGTCATAGTCAATCAATCAATAATATAATAATACTTTTAGCAAAAATGTTTATTTTTAATTCACAATCTGTAGAAGCAATGAGAATAGAAAGGTTCAGAACTTTTGTAAACATCACAGTACGGTTGAAATATATATGGCAAATAGAAATCCTATATGGATGGTGTTAAGAGATAGATGGGAGGTATTGAATAGAGTTGAAGGATGGGACTAATAACAAATAACAACAAATAATAACAAAGATAGCTAATAATGTAAGCATACTGTGTCCATAATAAGTATATAGGTTGTATGTTGGGAGCTTTTGGGAAAGAGCACAGTTAGAAAGATATGGCATTTAGAACCAAACCGGATGGACATCATGAAAATGATCGGAGAGGTTGAGAGTAGAAGAAGTTCAGGAGCAAAAAAATAAATAAATATATATATATATATATATATATATATATATAGATATAGATATAGAATTATTGTAAAATTAACTCTGTCCATGAGGTGTAGATAGTAAGTATAGACCGGAAGTAGAGGCCTGGGCGTTGTTGTTCACTAATTTACTCCAAGTAGGGAAAGGATGGTGGGGTTGAAAAGTAATAAAGGGGAATATATATATAAAAAATAAAAATAAACATGGGGGATTGGAAGTGATGCAGACAATTACATTGATAGAAGATACAATCTATCTGCAATATTAAGCTGATCCACCCCCCAAAAAAAAAATTTTTTTTTTTTAAATGAAGAAAAAAAAATTAATAAAAAAAAAAAGTATTTGATACACTGCCGATTTTGCAGGTTTTCCTATTTACAAAGCATGTAGAGGTCTGTAATTTTTATCATAGGTACACCTCAACTGTGAGAGATGAAAAATCCAGAAAATCACATTGTATGATTTTTAAGTAATTAATTTGCATTTTATTGCATGACATAAGTATTTGATCACCTACTAACCAGTAAGAATTCCGGCTCTCAAAGACCTGTTAGTTTTTCTTTAAGAAGCCCTCCTGTTCTCCACTCATTACCTGTATTAACTGCACCTGTTTGAACTCATTACCTGTATAAGACACCTGTCCACAGACTCAATCAAACAGACTCCAACCCCTCCACATTGGCCAAGTCCAGAGAGCTGTGTAAGGACACCAGGGATACAATTATAGACCTGCACAAGGCTGGGATGGGCTACAGGACAATAGGCAAGCAGCTTGGTGAGAAGGCAACAACTGTTGGCGCAATTATTAGAAAATGGAAGAAGTTCAAGATGACGGTCAATCACCCTCGGTCTGGGGCTCCATGCAAGATCTCACCTCGTGGGGCATCAATGATCATGAGGAAGGTGAGGGATCAGAACTACATGGCAGGACCTTGTCAATGACCTGAAGAGAGCTGGGACCACAGTCTCAAAGAAAACCATTAGTAACACACTACGCCGTCATGGATTAAAATCATGCAGCGCACGCAAGGTCCCCCTGCTCAAGCCAGCGCATGTCCAGGCACGTCTGAAGTTTGCCAATGACCATCTGGATGATCCAGAGGAGGAATGGGAGAAGGTCATGTGGTCTGATGAGACAAAAATAGAGCTTTTTGGTCTAAACTCCACTCGCCGTGTTTGGAGGAAGAAGAAGGATGAGTACAACCCCAAGAACACCATCCCAACCGTGAAGCATGGAGGTGGAAACATCATTCTTTGGGGATGCGGTTCTGCAAAGGGGACAGGACGACTGCACCGTATTGAGGGGAGGATGGTTGGGGCCATGTATCGCGAGATCTTGGCCAACAAACTCCTTCCCTCAGTAAGAGCATTGAAGATGGGTCGTGGCTGGTTCTTCCAGCATGACAACGACCCGAAACACACAGCCAGGGCAACTAAGGAGTGGCTCCGTAAGAAGCATCTCAAGGTCCTGGAGTGGCCTAGCCAGTCTCCAGACCTGAACCTAATAGAACATCTTTGGAGGGAGCTGAAAGTCCGTATTGCCCAGCAACAGCCCCTAAACCTGAAGGATCTGGAGAAGGTCTGTATGGAGGAGTGGGCCAAAATCCCTGCTGCAGTGTGTGCAAACCTGGTCAAGACCTACAGGAAATGTATGATCTCTGTAATTGCAAAGAAAGGTTTCTGTACCAAATATTAAGTTCTGCTTTTCTGATGTATCAAATACTTATGTCATGCAATAAAATGCAAATTAATTACTTGAAAATCATACAATGTGATTTTCTGGATTTTTGTTTTAGATTCCGTCTCTCACAGTTGAAGTGTACCTATGATAAAAATTAGACCTCCACATGCTTTGTAAGTAGGAAAACCTGCAAAATCGGCAGTGTATCAAATACTTGTTCTCCCCACTGTATATATATATATATATACATACAGTGGGGAAAAAAAGTATTTAGTCAGCCACCAATTGTGCAAGTTCTCCCACTTAAAAAGATGAGAGAGGCCTGTAATTTTCATCATAGGTACACGTCAACTATGACAGACAAATTGAGGAAAAAAATCCAGAAAATCACATTGTAGGATTTTTTTATGAATTTATTTGCAAATTATGGTGGAAAATAAGTATTTGGTCACCTACAAACAAGCAAGATTTCTGGCTCTCACGGACCTGTAACTTCTTCTTTAAGAGGCTCCTCTGTCCTCCACTCGTTACCTGTATTAATGGCACCTGTTTGAACTTGTTATCAGTATAAAAGACACCTGTCCACAACCTCAAACAGTCACACTCCAAACTCCACTATGGCCAAGACCAAAGAGCTGTCAAAGGACACCAGAAACAAAATTGTAGACCTGCACCAGGCTGGGAAGACTGAATCTGCAATAGGTAAGCAGCTTGGTTTGAAGAAATCAACTGTGGGAGCAATTATTAGGAAATGGAAGACATACAAGACCACTGATAATCTCCCTCGATCTGGGGCTCCACGCAAGATCTCACCCCGTGGGGTCAAAATGATCACAAGAACGGTGAGCAAAAATCCCAGAACCACACAGGGGGCCTAGTGAATGACCTGCAGAGAGCTGGGACCAAAGTAACAAAGCCTACCATCAGTAACACACTACGCCGCCAGGGACTCAAATCCTGCAGTGCCAGACGTGTCCCCCTGCTTAAGCCAGTACATGTCCAGGCCCATCTGAAGTTTGCTAGAGTGCATTTGGATGATCCAGAAGAGGATTGGGAGAATGTCATATGGTCAGATGAAACCAAAATATAACTTTTTGGTAAAAACTCAACTCGTCGTGTTTGGAGGACAAAGAATGCTGAGTTGCATCCAAAGAACACCATACCTACTGTGAAGCATGGGGGTGGAAACATCATGCTTTGGGGCTGTTTTTCTGCAAAGGGACCAGGACGACTGATCTGTGTAAAGGAAAGAATGAATGGGGCCATGTATCGTGAGATTTTGAGTGAAAACCTCCTTCCATCAGCAAGGGCATTGAAGATGAAACGTGGCTGGGTCTTTCAGCATGACAATGATCCCAAACACACCGCCCGTGCAACGAAGGAGTGGCTTCGTAAGAAGCATTTCAAGGTCCTGGAGTGGCCTAGCCAGTCTCCAGATCTCAACCCCATAGAAAATCTTTGGAGGGAGTTGAAAGTCCGTGTTGCCCAGCGACAGCCCCAAAACATCACTGCTCTAGAGGAGATCTGCATGGAGGAATGGGCCAAAATACCAGCAACAGAGTGTGAAAACCTTGTGAAGATTTACAGAAAACGTTTGACCTGTGTCATTGCCAACAAAGGGTATATAACAAAGTATTGAGAAACTTTTGTTATTGACCAAATACTTATTTTCCACCATAATTTGCAAATAAATTCATTAAAAATCCTACAATGTGAGTTTCTGGATTTTTTTTCCTCATTTTGTCTGTCACAGTTGACGTGTATCTATGATGAAAATTACAGGCCTCTCTCATCTTTTTAAGTGGGAGAACTTGCACAATTGGTGGCTGACTAAATACTTTTTTTCCCCACTGTACATACACATGACCGTTCAAACGTTTGGGGTCACTTAGAGATTTCCTTGTTTTCGAAAGAAAAGCAATTTTTGTGTCCATTAAAATAACATCAAATTGATCAGAAATACAGTGTAGACATTGTTAGTGTTTTAAATGGCTATTGTAGATGGAAACAGCTGATTTTTACTGGAATATCTACAGTGGGGAGAACAAGTATTTGATACACTGCAGATTTCGCTGGTTTTCCTACTTACAAAGCATGTAGAGGTCTGTAATTTTTATCATAGGTACACTTCAACTGTGAGAGACGGAATCTAAAACAAAAATCCAGAAAATCACATTGTATGATTTTTACGTAATTCATTTGCATTTTATTGCATGACATAAGTATTTGATACATCAGAAAAGAAGAACTTAATATTTGGTACAGAAACCTTTGTTTGCAATTACAGAGATCATACGTTTCCTGTAGGTCTTGACCAGGTTTGCACACACTGCAGCAGGGATTTTGGCCCACTCCTCCATACAGACCTTCTCCAGATCCTTCAGGTTTCGGGACTTTCAGCTCCCTCCAAAGATGTTCTATTGGGTTCAGGTCTGGAGACTGGCTAGGCCACTCCAGGACCTTGAGATGCTTCTTACGAAGCCACTCCTTAGTTGCCCTGGCTGTGTGTTTCGGGTCGTTGTCATGCTGGAAGACCCAGCCACGACCCATCTTCAATGCTCTTACTGAGGGAAGGAGGTTGTTGGCCAAGATCGTGCGATACATGACCCCATCCACCCTCCCCTCAATACGGTGCAGTCGTCCTGTCCCCCTTGCAGAAAAGCATCCCCAAAGAATGATGTTTCCACCTCCATGCTTCATGATTGGGATGGTGTTCTTGGGGTTGTACTCATCCTTCTTCTTCCTCCAAACACGGCGAGTGGAGTTTAGACCAAAAAGCTCTATTTATGTCTCATCAGACCACATGACCTTCTCCCATTCCTCCTCTGGATCATCCAGATGGTCATTGGCAAACTTCAGACGGGCCTGGACATGCGCTGGCTTGAGCAGGGGGACCTTGCGTGCGCTGCAGGATTTTAATCCATGACGGCGTAGTGTGTTACTAATGGTTTTCTTTGAGACTGTGGTCCCAGCTCTGTTCAGGTCATTGACCAGGTCCTGCCGTGTAGTTCTGGGCTGATCCCTCACCTTCCTCATGATCATTGATGCCTCACGAGGTGAGATCTTGCATGGAGCCCCAGACCGAGGGTGATTGACCGTCATCTTGAACTTCTTCCATTTTCTAATAATTGCGCCAACAGTTGTTGCCTTCTCACCAAGCTGCTTGCCTATTGTCCTGTAGCCCATCCCATTCTTGTGCAGGTCTACAATTGTATCCCTGATGTCCTTACACAGCTCTCTGGTCTTGGCCATTGTGGAGAGGTTGGAGTCTGTTTGATTGAGTGTGTGGACAGGTGTCTTTTATACAGGTAACGAGTTCAAACAGGTGCAGTTAATACAGGTAATGAGTGGAGAACAGGAGGGCTTCTTAAAGAAAAACTAACAGGTCTGTGAGAGCCGGAATTCTTACTGGTTGGTAGGTGATCAAATACTTATGTCATGCAATAAAATGCAAATGAATTACTTAAAAATCATACAATGTGATTTTCTGCATTTTTGTTTTAGATTCTGTCTCTCACAGTTGAAGTGTACCTATGATAAAAATTACAGACCTCTACATGCTTTGTAAGTAGGAAAACCTGCAAAATCGGCAGTGTATCAAATACTTGTTCTCCCCACTGTACATAGGCGACTCCGGGATGCTTACCTTTTAGGCAGAGTTGCAAAGAAAAAGCCATATCTCAGACTGCCCATCTTAATCTTTTCTTTTTATTGGCCAGTCTGAGATGTGGCTTTTTCTTTGCAACTCTGCCTAGAAGGTCAGCATCCCGGAGTCGACTCTTCACTGTTGACGTTAAGACTGGTGTTTTGCAGGTGCTATTTAATTAAGCTGCCAGTTGAGGACCTGTGAGGCGTCTGTTTCTCAAACTAGACACTCTAATGTATTTGTCCTCTTGCTCAGTTGTGCACCGGGGCCTCCCACTCCTCTTTCTATTCTGGTTAGAGCCAGTTTGTGCTGATCTGTGAAGGGAGTAGTACACAGCATTGTACGAGATCTTCAGTTTCTTGGCAATTTCTCACATGGAATAGCCTTAATTTCTCAGAACAAGAAGACTAAAGAGTTTCAGAAGAAAGTTATTTGTTTCTGGCCATTTTGAGCCTGTAATCGAACCCACAATTGCTGATGCTCCAGATACTCAACTAGTCTCAAGAAGGCCCGTTTTATTGCTTCTTTAATCAGCACAACAGTTTTCAGTTGTGCTAACATATTTGCAAAAGGGTTTTCTAATGATCAATTAGCCTTTTAAGATGATAAACTTGGATTAGCAAACACAACGTGCCATTGGAACACAGGACTGATGGTTGCTGATAATGGGCCTTTGTACGCCTATGTAGATATTCCATAAAAAATCAGCCGTTTCCAGCTACAATAGCCATTTACAACATTAACAATGTCTACACTGTATTTCTGATCAATTTGATGTTATTTGATGTTAAAAATTACTTTTCTTTCGAAAACAAGGACATTTCTAAGTGACCCCAAACTTTTGAACTGTAGTGTATATATATATATATATATATATATATATATATATATATATATATATATATATATATATATTTTGCGAGAGAAAAAACATATGGGGGATTGGAAGTGATGCAAACAATTACATTGATGGAAGTTACAATCTATCTGCAATATTAAAGCTGATCTACCCCCTAAAAAAATAATAAAAATAAATATCAAGTTTGAGAGGAGTAAAACAGTTAGCTGACATTCCCTTTTTATCTATGAATTGTAGGCAGGCCCACATTATTTTACCAACGCAGGTCCCCTTTTGGACATTCGTAAAACCCCCTCCATGATGTAGGCTATACGTGTCCAGTGTCCAAGTCTGGGTTTAAGGGTCTCTTTTCCAAGCTTAAAAGGATAAACATTCACATTGGCCATGCTGTCAATCCATAATGACTTCTGCCGCGCTCAAAACAACTAGAAACTCAGAACTGGGAAATCTCAGACTTCAGTGAGTTCACGACAACTGGGAACTTGGATAAAAATGAACTCCAACTGGGAAAATACGTTTTGAACGGTCATCCAACTCGGAATTGTAAATCGGGAACTCAGGCCTCTTTCTAGAGCTCCGACCTGAAGATCACTGACGTCATGATTCAACCTTTTTTTCTGAGTTCCCAGTTGTCTTGAAAACACCATAAATCCAGAGAATGGCAGACTTTAATGACAAAGTTTGATGACAAAATTTGCCCACGAAGGACCGCCGTGCCACGTTCCTGTTCAAGTGAGCACCGCACAACAAGGTGAGTCCAAAAATGTCTTGTATGCTGCTGCATAAATTATGCAATATGCCAGGGAGATATGAATACCGTAGATAAGAAGGTAATACTAAGTGTATGTTGTGTAGTAAGCTGTTAGTAGCCCAAGTGCCTCACCCTAGTAATTTCCCCCTCATAACTTAGCCTACTGTTCTGACTTAGGCGGTGCACATGTAGCCTATAGCCTGTTTTAGAGAAATGTAATCATAAAATATTGTAAGAGCTTTCATTGTCTGCTTTTATTCCCCCTTTATTTATCCTACAGTTCTGAGTTGGTGTACAGGGAGAATACTGTAAGAACGGCCCATGTTCTGAATTCTGTCGCTGTACATTTCAAAAGTGCTGAACAAATAGTTATATTGACTACGTCAAAATTACGGATTGCCTCTTATACGCTCATCGTCCCCTTATGCTATAGTTTGTACAGTGCCTTGCAAAAGTATTCATCCCCCTTGGTGTTTTTCCTATTTTGTTGCATTACAACCTGTAATTTAAATGGATTTTTATCTGGATTTCATGTAATGGACATACACAAACTAGTCCAAATTGATGAAGTGAAAGAAAAAAATTCTTAAAGATAAAATATGGAAAAGTGGTGCGTGCATAAATATTCACCCCCTTTGCTATGAAGCCTCTAAATAAGATCTGGTGCAACCAATTACCTTCAGAAGTAACATAATTAGTTAAATATGGTCCTGTGTGGCTCAGTTGGTAGAGCATGGCGCTTGCAACGCCAGGGTTGTGGGTTTGATTCCCACTGAGGACCAGTACAAAAAGGTATGCACTTACTGCTGTAAGTCGCTCTGGATAAGAGCGTCTGCTAAATGACTAAAATGTCAAAAGATGTCAAATAAAGTCCACCTGTGTGCAATCTAAGTGTCACATGATCTGTCACATGATCTCAGTATATATACACCTGTTCTGAAAGGCCCCAGAGTCTGCAACACCACAAAGCAAGGGGCACCACCAAGCAAGCGGCACCATGAAGACCAAGGAGCTCTCCAAACAGGTCAGGGACAAAGTTGTGGAGAAGTACAGATCAGGGTTGGGTTATAAAAAATATTAGAAACTTTGCACATCCCACAGAGAACCATTAAATCCATTATGAAAAAATTGAAAGAATATGGCACCACAACAAACCTGCCAAGAGATGGCCGACCACCAAAACTCACGGACCAGGCAAGGAGGGCATTAATCAGAGAGGCAACAAAGAGACCAAAGATAACCCGGAAGGAGCTGCAAAGCTCCACAGCGGAGATTGGAGCTTTGCACTCCACAGAGCTGGGCTTTATGGAAGAGTGTCCAGAAAAAAGCCATTGCTTAAAGAAAAAAATAAGCAAACACATTTGGTGTTCGCCAAAAGGCATGTGGGAGACTCCCCAAACATATGGAAGAAGGTACTCTGGTCAGATGAGACTAAAATTTAGCTTTTTGGCCATCAAGGAAAACGCGATGTCTGGCGCAAACCCAACACCTCTCATCACCCCGAGAACACCATCCATGTTTTTCATCGGCAGGGACTGGGAAACTGGTCAGAATTGAAGGAATGATGGATGGCGCTAAATACAGGGAAATTCTTGAGGGAAACCTGTTTCAGTCTTCCAGAGATTTGAGACTGGGACGGAGGTTCACATTTCAGCAGGACAATGACCCTAAGCATACTGCTAAAGCAACACTTGAGTGGTTTAAGGGGAAACATTTAAGTGTCTTGGAATGGTGAGTCAAAGCCCAGATCTCAATCCAATTGAGAATCTGTGGTATCACTTAAAGATTGCTGTACACCAGCGGAACCCATCCAACTTGAAGGAGCTGGAGTAGTTTTGCCTTGAATAATGGGCAAAAATCCCAGTGGCTAGATGTGCCAAGTTTATAGAGACATACCCCAATAGACTTGCAGCTGTAATTGCTGCAAAAGGTGGTCTACAAAGTTTTGACTTTGGGGGGGGTGAATAGTTATGCACGCTCAAGTTTTCTGTTTTTTTGTCTTATTTCTTGTTTGTTTAATAAGAAAAAATATTTTGCATCTTCAAAGTGGTAGGCATGTTGTGTAAACCAAATGATACAAACCCCAAAAATATATTTTTTAATTCCAGGTTGTAAGGCAACAAAATAGGAAAAATGCCAAGGGGGGTGAATACTTTCGCAAGCCACTGTACATCTCAATTGTCAGTAGATACCACATTTGTTTAAGCAAGTCAGCCATATCAGCTGTTTCGCTGCCAGACAAGGCTCTTCTGATAGCCAGGTGTAGCAGTGGTAAGGTGTTGGGACTAAGGTGTTGGGACTTCTGTTGGGACTTTGCTGTTGGGACAGCTTTATGTAGGTCCTAACCGTTTGTGGGCACCGTTTGTCACCGTTATAGTTAAATTAATGTATTCTTTAGTGTTGTGTTGTGGCTTTGCTGCCATGCATCTAAAAACATCTAAAAACATCAAGATTTACATGCTAAAATTGCCACTGTACATGTCCATGCCCATCATGAAACAAGAGATGAGAACCTTGGTGAATTTGATTAAAATTATTCATTCTCTTTTTAGGCCTTATCAATAATTAGTTGATTCTTGCTTATTGACAATGTTTGCCATGTCCATGCTCAGCCATAATGCCATTTACAGTAGGCCTAGCCCCTATATCAGTGTGAATGCTATTGAAGCTGTCGTGTCGCGTCGGCGGCTGGTGTGGCCATTGATGTCAAACACAGAGACCTCTTACGCTGTACCTTGATTTGAAGTCTTTATTCATTATCACAGCTTACAGCATAAGTTTACAGACTCGCGAGGTCTGGAGAGCAGTGACCTCGAATTATAATAACCGCTCTGACTCTCTTTGTCTCGCCCCTTACTTATAAACAATGCTCAAAATGTGGGTGGCTCCCTCTTCTGGCCAATCACCAGTCTCCCCTGGGGCGTCACCCTCCAACTGCTATATTTTAAAATAAGGTCATAAAACATTCCCTCTTCTGTTCCTAACCACGTCATAATCTCAATACACGACAAAGCCATCCAATTACTTTGAACAATGTGGACTGCAAATGGGTTCAAGTTAACGTATTTAGCAAAGATAGGTCTACATTTTGTTATTTTGTTTCTGTGAGCCATTTAACAAACTATAACGGACTAACATTGGAATTGGAGTTGATTTCAAGGCAATCCATGAAAGACCGTAAATACACAACTTGAAGCAACCACATATTTCGCCATTGAGCACATTCTGATTGGCCAGTGAGGGGCCAAGCCTCAACACACCCACAACTTGTTTATTCATCAAAACCCAGCCCTTTCGCGCCAACACCAGAAAGTGTGCTGATAACTGTGATAGTGAAAATAGCAAAAATAATTCTGACACACCCCTGAACCTACTGTGTAGTGCTACCGCGTGCGCTTAGATTTACTATTGCTTTAGGTTTGTTAAAATAGAACCACAAGTGTCATATTATTACAGGGAGGGTCAGAGCCTCTTTGTAGGTCCTGCTCTGGCCTTTGAGCAGCAGTAGCCGGCAATATCGACTCTGGGAAATGGATGGACTCCTCGCAAAGCCGCTAACATGAAAGTAAAGATGTAATGAACCAGTCAATGCCAGTCATTTCTCAATACTAATAAGGCTTAATTGCAACTATATAAATATATACAGTGCTGTGAAAAATATTTGCCCCCTTTCAGATTTTCTCTATAAAGGGAAGTCGTCCAAGTCGTCCAGGTCCTGAGGCAGCAAAGCATCCCCAAACCGTCTCACTACCACCACCATGCTTGACCATTGGTATGAGGTTCTTACTGCGGAATGCAGTGTGGGTTTTCGCCAGACAAAATGGGACCCATCTCGTCCAAAACGTTGACTCAAGTTTGCCAAAAAGCACCTGGAAGCACATGGATGATCATCAAGACTCTTGGAAGAATGTTCTATGGACAGTTGAGTCAAAAGTATAACTTTTTGGACGAAATGTGTCCCATTATTACTGGCTATAATACTGCATTTCACAGTAAGAACCTTATATCAACGGTCAAGCATGGTGGTGGTAGTGTGATAGTTTGGGGATGCTTTGCTGCCTCAGGACATGGACAACTTGCTTTAATAGAAGGAACCATGAATTCTGCTCTGTATCAGAGAATTCTACAGGAGAATGTCAGGCCATCCGTCTGTTAGCTGAAGCTGAAGCGCAGATGGGTCATGCAGCAAGACAATGATCCAAAACACACAATCAAGTCTACTTGAAAGTGGCTAAAAAGCAACACATTTGAAGTTTTGGAATGGCGTAGCCAAAGTCCAGACCTAATCCCAATTGAGATGTTGTGGCAGGACTTGAAACGAGCAGTTCATGCTTGAAAACCCACACGTCATTGAGTTAAAGCAGTTCTGCATGGAACAGTGGGTCAAAATTCCTCCACAGCAGCATGAGAGACTAGGAAGCATTTGGTTGAAGTAATTGCAGCTAAAGGTGGCACAACCAGTTATTGAGTGTAAGCGGGCAATTACTTTCCACACAAGGGCATTGGGTGTTGCTTTGTTTATGAAATAAATTAAATAAGTATGTAATTGTTGTGTTATTAGCTTACTCAGGTTCCCTTTATCTAATATTAGATTTTGGTTGAAAATCTGATAACATTCAGTATAACAAATATGCGAAAGTAGAGAAAATTAGAGAGTGGGCAAACAATTTTTCACAGCACTGTATTTTCAATATGCATGTTGGTAGATGTAATGTAGGGTCCTGAGTTTTTCCTGACCAGGGTCCAGAGTTTTTCCATGTCAGATTATTACACAGTCGGGAAAGACTCAGGGCCCTTGTAAGGATAGATGCACAACATGAGCAGGCATACGATCAACACAGAGTGCCATTGTAATGCAAACAGTGGACGGGTAGAATAGATAGATATCTGTCCACATCAGACGTGTGTGTGCACAGTTTTTCTGCTCCTCAGTGACTGAGAGAAATCCCAACAGCAGGCAAGAGGGGGAGCCGATGGGAAGTCTGTGAAATCATTATCATAAATTGTGTGAAACAGCAGACAGCGACCCAGTGAGAGATTCTAAATCTCTCTATTGTCTGTGTGTGGGAGTGACAGATAAACTCCACAATTAAGGGGTTTTCGTATGCATTTGGGGGGTGTGTGTGTGTTGGTGAAGCGAGACAATCCGTTTTATGATGATACAATTGCTTATAATTAATACCGTTTTCAAACCACCAAATTATACGCATAATCGTACTTTTAGGGAATATTCATGAGGCGGAGATCATCGTTATCCCTCATTTGAGTAGAGACAGAAGAACAGACGGAACTCATTAAAGGCCCAATGCAGCCGTTTGTATCTCAAAATCAAATATTTCTGGGTAACTACCTTACTGTGATTGTTTTCAAAGAGCAATTTCTCAAGGAATAATTTTGCTAGGACTGACTGGGAGTGGTCTTAGTGGGGAGGGATAAACCAAAAATGCTATGTTATTGTAGAGAGCTTCGGAACTCTCTTTCTTATTGATCTATTAACTAATTTGCTGTCTTGTGATGTCACCAGGAAGGCCAAAACTCCATCCCACCAAAACAGGCTGAAATTTCAGGCGGTCTTTTCAAACAGCTCTTACACTAGAAGGCCGTTATCATCATTTTCACAATTTCACAGTATTGTTCCAACCTCATAGTTTGGAACTTTATATGAAACACTGTTTTTACTGCAATGGGCCTTTCAAAACTGTGGGGTAAAGTCGAATCAGCAGAAACCTCGCTCTAACAGGTCCTACCCTTATGCTCATTCCCCATGATCCCCTAAGCAGCCCAGCTGTGTGTGTGTGTGTGTGTGTGTGTGTGTGTGTGTGTCTGTGCGTGCGTGCGTGTATGCATGCTTGTGTGTGTGTGTGTGTTTGTGTGTGTATGTGTGTGTCTGAAATATTCTTAAAATAGCGCCCATGAGTCAACTAGAAGGGTTATTATTACGGCCCTGGCGGAGGCAAGTGTCAGAGAGTCAAGGCTGTGTGAATTGAATCAGGGACACTTTGCGACTCCTTATTGATTGTCACACCCTGGCTCTGGGGACTCTATATGTTGAGCCAGGGTGTGTAGATTCTATGTGGTTTTGTTCTATGTTCACTGTCTAGTATTGTGTTTCTATGTTGGCCAGAGTGGTTCCCAATCAGAGGCAACGAGTGTCAGCTGTTGCTGGTTGTCTCTGATTGGGAGCCATATTTATACAGGCTGTTTTCCCACAATTGTTGTGGGATCTTGTTCCAGTTGGTTTTGTGTTTGTACCGTGGACTTCACGTATCGTTTGTTGTTTTGTTTATTGTGTGTGCACTTAATTAAATAAGATGTACAAATCTCACGCTGCGCCTTGGTCTACTCTCTTCGATGAACGTGACATTGATTGACACTGTGAGAAGGCTTAGGATGAGGAAGGGAGCATACAGACCAGATATAACGAAGGTCTGAAAGACAATAAGGGAAAGAAAAGATAACGGTGAAAGAAAATTGGGAGGGAAGGGAAAGAAAGTAGGGGCAGACAGATAGAGAGAAGGAAAGAAAGATGGAGGGAGTGAAAGAGAGACGGACAGAGTGAAATGGGAAAGAGGGAGTGGAATATGAAGAGAAGGTAGCTGGTCACTCAATGTCTGGAGCTCATCAACCAACCTCTCAGCCCTGTGACATCTCAGCTCCTTAATTACACCTCACCTACTTCCTCTCAGCTCATTCTCATTCTGATCACACTCACCACAGTAAATATTGACCCTCTCACTCTCTCTCTCTCTCTCCCTCTCTCTCTCTCTCTGTCTCTCCCAGTCCCCACCCCCTCTTTTTCAACCCCTCTCCCCCTCTCTCTCTCTTATTGTTCTATTTATTTATTTATTTATTTATTTATCTCTCTCTCTCTCCCTCACTCTCCCATTCTCTCTCTTCCTCTCTCCTTGTTTCCATATTGACGTCTCTCTCTCTCTCTTCCCCTCCCTCTCTACACCTCCTCTCTCCTCCTGCTATGCTTCTGGACATGATAGAGCATTAGATGAGCTCACCCAAATTAAACCCACACAATTCTCCCGGCCCCCATTCCGTATCAGCCAAAACGACACTCGTCAAACATGGCATGCGATTAGTGACTTGCTCCCTCATTCCCCCTCTCTCTCTTCTTCTATCTCGCTCGAAAGGTCGCCCATTGGGTTTGTTTGCTGGCTAGCTGTGATGGCGGTTGCCTGCAGGAGAGGAGGAGTGGTGGATAAATGACAAGTCTAATTGAGGAGGGGAAATTAAAAAGGCAAAGGAAAGCTTTCAAAGAGCCTTAAATTAGGCCCATATTTATCACCGTTGGCAACGCCGAGCCACATTCTGCTGTTGTGTTGGGAGGGAGGAAGGATGGAGCGGGCATGGAAGTGGCGTCGCACTTCCGCCAGAGATGGAGAGAAGCGTGCAGGAAGCAGTCATGTATGGAAGAAGAGAATATGCTATTTAAACCTGCGGCTAGATACCTCTGTGTGTGTGTGTGTGTGTGTGTGTGTGTGTGTGTGTGTGTGTGTGTGTGTGTGTGTGTGTGTGCACATTCACAAACATTCTCTTGTCAGAGGAGGCTGGTTTGATGTTGATTATGATGTGTTTTCTTGTATGCCAAATATGCCAGATATTGTTGTTGTGGGGAGGCCAGATTGAGGTGCTCATTTTGGAAGTGGGTTGCTCTTTTCACTCTTACATAGAGCAGATCTTTCCTGACAAGTTACCAAAATACCATCCCCTTGTGTCATGCCTGAACAGCCTTGGTTATCAGTGCACGCTTTTGTTGCTGATATTCGGGAGTCTCAGCCATATACACAGGCTGACAGTACGTGGATTGCAGGCCTGCATAAGACAAAGGCAAAGTAGCTAGCGAGGTACTGCTCCGTGTCAGCGGTCATGGCCAGCCTTGCTGTGTGGAGAGCAAGGTGCCATCTTTATCCATTAATGTCCCGATATCTGTGTCCTCAGAAATGTTTGAATGCTTCTGGACGGTAATGTGATTTGTGTATTCAAATACACTATTTTAGTTGTGTGTGTGCGCGCGTGTATGTATGTACAGTACCAGTCAAAAGTCTGGACACACCTACTTTTTCAAGGGTTTTTCTTAATTTTTACTATTTTCTACATTGTAGAATAATAGTGACAACATCAAATCTACAAAATAATACATATGGAATCATGTAGTAACCAAAAAAGTGTTAAACAAATCAAAATATATTTTATATTTGAGATTCTTAAAAGTAGCCACCCTTTGCCTTGATGACAGCTTTGCACACTCTTGACATTCTGTCAACCAGCTTCATGAGGTAGTCACCTGGAATGCATTTCAATTAACAGGTGTGGCTTGTTAAAAGTTAATTTGTGGAATTTCTTTCCTTCTTAATGCGTTTGAGCCAATCAGTTGTGTTGTGACAAGGTAGGGATAGCCCTATTTGGTAAAAGACCAAGTCCATATTGTGGCAAGAACAGCTCAAATAAGCAAAGAGAAACGACAGTCTATCATTACTTTAAGACATGAAGGTCAGTCAATCTGGAAAATGTTCTTCAAGTGCAGTCGCAAAAACCATCAAGAGCTATGATGAAACTGGCTCTCATGAGGACTGCCACAGGAAAGGAAGACCCAGAGTTACTCTCTGCTGCAGAGGATAAGTTCATTAGAGTTAACTGCACCTCAGATTGCAGCCCAAATAAATTTCAAGTAACAGACACATCTCAACATCAACTAAAGAATGATTTAAGCCTTAATTTAAAAGGTCCTCAGCTAAATATAATTGAATCTAATTGGAACAATTAAAGACAAATTGGACCAGTAGTATGCGTTGAACTAGTTATCTTATGTAATTAGGTTATAGTTGGCCCATTGTTATCTTAGGAGTCTCTGGGAAGAACTCGCAAAGCTTCAGAACTTGAGAAATGCATACACTCTGTACAGTGTACTTTCTCATAGTGATTCTCTTTGGTGTGTGTGTGTGTGTGTGCGTACGTGCATACGTTCCTGTCTGTTTTATCGTCTTGTCCTACAACTGTCCGTATTGACGACCACTCGGAGAGGAAAATTGTCTTTGCGCATAATCAATGATGGGCCATTCATACTAAGGACACATCCTGTCATCCCTTTTGTCATCTACCTAATGAGTTCTGCTTCCCAAATGGCATCCTATTCCCTTTATATTGCCCTACTTTTGACTAAGGCCCATATGGCACTATCAAGGGAATAGGGTGCCATTTGGGACGAAGTATGTATGTCCCAGTCACTGTGAAGAAAAGCCTATTAGATAGATAAAGTCCAGTGTACACACTAGACAGACGATCAGGTCAGATAATCAGTGATCTCTGCTCACCTTCCTTACATCCCTACCATAGAGTTACAGTGGTGGTAAAATACTCAATTTGAGGAGTCTGGTTCTGGTGTGGAGAGCTGGCTGTGGTAGCATCGTTATCAGTCCCCCCCCTCCTCTCCTCTCAGTCCCCCTATTCCATCCTACCCCTATGGGATCCCATGCATTAATTATTCATTCTAATTTGTTGATTAATTCTGCACGGCTACCCTAACTCTCCCCCTCGTCTCTCCCTTCCTCTCCCTTCTGACTTGTTCTCTTTCCTTCTATCTCTCTCTCTCCATCTCCCGTTCCCTCTCCTTTCCTTTCTACCTCCCTCTCATCTCTCTATCCCCCTCCCTCGCTCTCTCTCGGTGACAGGTTCCATTAGGATGTCTCTCATGGCTTGCCTGTTCCCCTGTAATAGATGACCTCACACGAATATTAATTTACTGTAACATTAACAATATCACATCTTATTCTCCCATACCATACCCTCTAAACACCCTTCAGCATTTCTCTCTCTCTCTCTCTCTTCAGATCTTTCTGTCATGCCTGTTTGTTATCTCCCCAAGTCTACATACAGTATGTATATGCAGTATATATATATATACACTCAGTGGCCAGTTTATTAGGCACACCCATCTGGCACTGGGTCGGACCCCCCTTTGCCTCCAGAACAGCCTGAATTCTTTGGGGCATGGAAACGTTGCTCAATTGGTATCAAGGGACCTAATGTGTGCCAAAAAAACATTTCCCACACCATTACACCACCGCCACCAGCCTGTACCGTTGACACCATGCAGGATGGGGCCATTGACTCATGCTGCTTACATCAAATCCTGACTCTGCCATCAGCATGCTACATCAGGAACCGGGATTCATCGGACCAGGTAATGTTTTTCCACTCCTCAATTGTCCAGTGTTGGTGATCACGTGCCCACTGGAGCTAATTCTTCTTGTTTTTAGCTGATAGGAGTGGAACCCGGTGTGGTCGTCTATTGCAATAACCTATCCGTGACAAGGACCGACGAGTTGTGCGTTCCAAGATGCCGTTCTGTTGTACTGCGCCGTTATTTGTCTGTTAGCTTGCATGATTCTTGCCATTCTCCTTTGACCTCTCCACAACAAGCTGTTTTCACCAACAAGACTGCTGCTTTCTGTTTGTCACACCATTCTCTGTAAACCCTGGACACTGTCGTGCGTGAAAAGCCCAGGAGGCAGGGCATTTCTGAGATACTGGAACCGGCGTGCCTGTCACCGACGATCATATCACTCTCAAAGTTACTTAGGTCACTACTTTTGCCCATTCTAACATTCAATTGAACAGTAACTGAATGCCTCGATGCCTGTCTGCCTGCTTTATATAGCAAGCCACGGCCACACTGTCTGTTGGAGAAAACCATTTTTGTGAACGGGGTGGTGTACCTAATAAACTGTGTGTATATACAGTTCCAGTCAGAAGTTTGGACACACCTACTCATTCAAGGGTTTTTCTTTATTTTTATTATTTTCTACAGTTTACTTTCTTTTTTTTTTTTTCTTTTTTTTTAGCAGACGCTCTTATCCAGAGCGACTTACAGTTAGTGCATACATTATTATTTTTCATACCCCCTGTGGGAATCGAACCCACAACCCTGGCGTTGCAAACGCCATGCTCTACCAACTGAGCTACATCCCTGCCGGCCATTCCCTCCCCTACGCTGGGCCAATTGCGCGCCGCCCCATGGGTCTCCCGGTCGCGGCCGGCTACGACAGAGCCTGGATTCGAACCAGGATCTCTAGTGGAACCGCTAGCACTGCGATGCAGTGCCTTAGACCACTGCGCCACTCGGGAGACTATTATTTTCTACATTGTAAAATAGTAGTGAAGACATCAAAACTATGAAATAACACATATGGAATCATGTAGTAACCAAAAAAAGTGTTAAACAAATCAAAATATATTTTATATTTGAGATTCTTCAAAGGAGCCACTCTTTGCCTTGATGACAGCTTTGCACACTCTTGGCATGTAGAAATTTAGAAAATAGTCAAAAGAAAGAAAAATCCTTGAATGAGTAGGTGTGTCCAAACATTTGACTGGTACTGTACATTGAGTGTACAAAACATTAAGGACACCTTCCTAATATTAATGGTTCTCTGTGGGATGTTCAAAGTTTCAGATATTTTTTATAACCCAACCCTGATCTGGACTTCTCCACAACTTTGTCCCTGACCTGTTTGGAGAGCTCCTTGGTCTTCATGGTGCCGCTTGCTTGGTGGTGCCCCTTGCTTTGTGGTGTTGCAGACTCTGGGGCCTTTCAGAACAGGTGTATATATACTGAGATCATGTGACAGATCATGTGACACTTAGATTGCACACAGGTGGACTTTATTTAACTAATTATGTGACTTCTGAAGGTAATTGGTTTCACCAGATTTATTTAGGGGCTTCATAGCAAAGGGGGTGAATACATATGCACGCACCACTTTTCCGTTATTTTTTATTTATTTCACTTCACCAATTTGGACTATTTTGTGTATGTCCATTACATGAAATCCAAATAAAAATCCATTTAAATTACAGGTTGTAATGCAACAAAATAAGAAAAACGCCAAGGGGGATGATTACTTTTGCAAGGCACTTTACAAGCCCTTAACCAACAATGCAGTTTTAAGAAAATAGAGTTTACTAAATAAACAAAAGTTTTAAAAAATTGTAACACAATAAAACAACAATAATGAGGCTATATATAGTCCTGTGTAGCTCAGTTGGTAGAGCATGGCGTTTGCAACGCCAGGGTTGTGGGTTCGATTCCCACGGGGGACCAGTATGAAAAAATGTATGCACTCACTAACTGTAAGTCGCTCTGGATAAGAGCGTCTGCTAAATGACTAAAATGTAAAAATATACAGGGGGTACTGGTATCGAGTCAATGTACGGGGGTACAGGTTAGTTGAGGTAATTTGTAAATGTAGGTAGGGATAAAGTGACTATGCACAGATAATAAACAGCGAGTAGCAGCAGTGTAAAACAAAGGGGGGGGGGGCATTTGATTAATTGTTCAGCAGTCTTATGGCTTGGGGGTAGAAGCTGTTAACACACACACTCTCATCTCATTCTTTTCTCTCTCTCTCCACAGTGTCACCTGTCCTAATTCCTCTCATCAGATGGCTCTTTGGGGTTTGGCTGAGACACACACGCCAGTCCAAGCCATAGAGATAAGTGCTCTGGCATCCACTTCACTGCTCTGGCAACATTGTCCTGAATTATAACACCTTTAAAGCATATTTAGATTGGAATTTGAAAATTACAAGAGCAAGATAAGTGTTTTTTCATAAGTAGGTAGATACTGTGATAGATACAGTGAGTGGACAGACAAGCATGCCTAGATCGATACAGACAGTTTGTCATGGTTACTAGTTAGATAGTAGTTTACTGTTAAAATTTTCTGGATCACTGTTCCATTTCACTCACTGTTAGGTCAGCGGATAAAAAGGTTTCACTAACCACGTTTCCATCCATAGTTTTTAAGCGAATATAGTCATACCATATAAAAAATAAATCACGACAGCTGTGATGGAAACAGGAAGTTTCGGTACAATTTTATAAATGCCGACAGTTCATTTATTTGTTCGACATGGCGGGATCTTTTTGTGTCTGTAAAATAAATTATGTGAGTAATGGCGGTGGAAATGACTTTATGCTCAAATATTGATATAATAACCATCATATCAAAGTAAACTTGGAGTCACGCAATGATATGGTGTGTGGTCCTCCCACTACGACTTGGGAAACCATGCAGTTTATTAGACTACAGATTAAATAAATGATGATGAACTTCACAGGGTGGTGAAAGTGCATGGTGATCTTGATGCTCCTTTCCAATAAATATTGATGGTCTTATTCTGGTGACATGATGATTGATGCTTGACTGCCGTTTGACAAATAGGCTAAACATATTCTCGCTCTTATCCATAATAATCTAATTGTGTGGACTAGCCTACAGGCACAGCCTACCCACACTGTATCTGTGAGCTGTTGGCTAGAGTGCACCAGATTAGGCACATTTACTATTTAACGCAATCGTTTTTGTGACAAATCTATTGGTAGAGTTGAAAATGCGATGGAAACACATTGAACTTTCGATTTTTATTTGGTACATGAAAACGTAAGCAAAAAAGTACATTTTGTGTGCACTACATCATCAGGCACTGATTTTTATCTGCAACAAGAAAATGTGGTGGAAACACACCACTGGTGGTAAAAATTTGCATATTTTCTTTGTGCGGATTTGTGACTATTCGCATGAAAATCTGTTGCCAATTGGATGAAAACCTAGCTAGTCTCATTTATTTATTTTTAAGTTATTTGTGTGTCAATGTTTGGCAGCATAAGTGTTTACCTATTCACGCCAATGAACAATGAACAGACTACCAAATTACAAAGACTTGGGGAAATAACAAACAAGCATGACAGAAAGGTGTGAAAAAATACAAATGGTGAGAGATAAAAAGAGATAGTAGGGAGAGAGAGAGAGTCATTGTCTCTGTTTGAGTCACATGAAACCAGAGTGTAAATGAAGCAGAATTAATGTGTGAACATCCCTCCATTAGTGAAATGAGGTGTGAGGAGGCAGAGCAGGCTGTCGGCCGGGGTAGAATATGCACACCTTCATTACACAAGGTCTGACTGACAAGGTCTGACTGATTGGGGAAACGACCCAGAGGAACACTCCAAATCCTATATATATATATATATATATATATATATATATATATATACTGAACAAAAATCTAAACACATCATGTAAAGTGTTGGTCCCATGTTTTATGAGCTAAAATAAAAGATCCCAGAAATGTTCTATATGCAAAATCTCTAAAATTTTGGCCACAAATTTGTTTACATCCCTTTTAGTGAGCATTTCTCCTTTGCCAAGATAATCCATCCACCTGACAGGGGTAGCATATCAAGAAGCTGATAAAACAGCATGATCATTACACAGGTGCACCTTGTGCTGGGGACAGTTTTGTCACACAACACAATGCTGCAGCTGTCTGAGGTTTTGAGGGAGCGTGCAATTGGCATGGTAACTGCAGGAATGTCCACCAGAGCTGTTGCCAGAGATTTTTATGTTCATTTCTCTACAATAAGCTGCCTTCCATGTCGATTTATAGAATTTGGCAGTACGTTCAACCGGCCTCACAACCGTAGACCACGTGTAACCTCGAAAGCCCAGGACCTCCAAATCCAGCTTCTTCACCTGCGGGATCGTCTGAGACCAGCCACCCAGACAGCTGATGAAACTGTAGGTTTGCACAACCAAATAATTTCCTGCACAAACTGTCAGAAACCGTCTCAAGGAAGCTCATCTGCGTGCTCATCATCCTCACCAGGATCTTGACCTGACTACATTTCGGCGTCCTAACTGACTTCAGTGGGCAAATGCTCCTGTTCGATGGCCAATGGCACGCTGGAAAATTGTGCTCTTCACGGATGAATCCCGGTTTCAACTGTACCAGGCAGATGGCAGACAGCGTGTATGGCGTTGTGTGGCCAAGCGGTTTGATGTTAACGTTGTGAACAGAGTGCCCCATGGTGGCGGTGGGGTTATGGTATGGGCAGGCATAAGCTACGGAGAACGAACACAAGTGCATTTTATCAATAGCAATTTGAATGCACAGAGATACCGTGAAGAGATCCTGAGGCCCATTGTCATGCCATTCATACTCCGCCATCACCTCATGTTTCAGCATGATAATGCATGGCCCCATGTCTCAAGGATCTGTACACAATTCCTTTAAGCTGAAAATGTCCCAGTTCTTCCATGGCCTGCATTCTCACCAGACATGTCACCCATTGAGCATGTTTGGGATGCTCTGGATCAACGTGTACAACAGCATGTTCAAGTTCCCGCCAATATCCAGCAACTTCGCCATTGATGTGATGAGGTGTGAATGAAGGAGTCAGGCGCAGGAGGTAAAACACCGAAGTCCAGAGTTTTTCCCGTTTACATAAATAAAACGCACCGAGCGTCAAAACGAAACTATCACAAGGGAAATATTCCACCTTGGCAATAACAAATGGAAGAGTAGCTCAAACGAGCTACTTGCTCTCACAATGAAACAATCACTCACAAAGACAAGGGGAACCGAGGGAACACTTATACACACACTAATTAGGGGAATGAGCACCAGCTGTGTGTGATTGACAAGACAAGACATGACAAGTGGAGTGATGAGAATGGGATTGGCAGTAGCTAGTAAGCCGGTGACGACGAACGCCGAAACCTGCCCGAACAAGGAGGGGAGGCAGCCTCGGCGGAAGTCGTGACAACTGAAGAGGAGTGGAACAACATTCCACAGGCCACAATCAACAGCCTGATCAACTCGTGCTGCATGAGGCAAATGGTGGTCACACCAGATACTGACTGGTTTTCTGATCCACACCTCTACCTTTTTTTTTTAAAGGTATCTGTGATGAACATATCTGTATTCCCAGTCATGTGAAATCCATAGATTAGGGCCTAATTTATTTATTTCAATTGACTGATTTCCTCATATGAACTGTAACTCAGTAAAATCTTTGAAATTGTTGCATGTTGCGTTTATATTTTAGTTCAGTGTAATAGAAATACCCTCAGAAGTATTGGACATGTTACATCAGATGGAAAACTCACCACATCAGGAATGGGCCGCTCTCACTAGGAACAGGTAGAGAGGAAGAGGGGGATGATGATATTTCTTCATTCTTTATTTCTGTTCCCCCCTAGGCAGATGTTCCCTGGCTTTGACAGTTAAAACACACACAATACAATTACAGAACATTCAGTCTTGTGGAGAATGGTTTAACAGAGTATAGGGAGTCACGTAAGTTTGTACTGGGAGTATATAGGATGTAGGCAAAAGTAAGCATGATGTATATTAATACGAAGATTGAAAAAGTGAATATGCATCAACAGTAAGTGTGTAATGTGAAGATTGCATGTCAGCTGGTAATACTTTAGAATTGCGTAAGGGAAGATATATTTCATTTCCTACAGTAAAGCTTCTGTTTTAACAGAAGTAGACTAATATGAATCTATGGTGAATCCCTGCAGCCTCAATTTCCCCCAATTTTACTGACCTAACAAATATAGTTGTATAATATATAATCTCATTGAGAACACTATGAATGGCAAGTCCAAGTCAGATTAATGACTACTAAAAGTAATACTAGTAAGTACAGCACAGTACAATAGTCTACATTACAGTGCAGAACATTGGTTTCTAAAGTAGGTGTTGAACAGGAAGTTGAAGCCAGTAGTAGCCCACTGGGTTCACCACGTCATTTCAACGTGGAGAATTGGGTAATATTTGGTAGATACGTTGATCAATGAGATTTCTACCTATTTTAACCCACTCAAAGACAGCCGAAAGTTTGTTGAATTCCCAATGTGTTATCATTATGCTTTTAACTATCCAAAAGCACAACCAAATTCCAATGGAAAATCAATGTCTGATTTTTTTGTTTAGTTGTCACCTTCATGTGTTATCACTGGCCTTTCAAACATTTATAAGCACACCAAAGTTCAAATGGGAATATTTTGTTTATTTATAGAACAACTTGATGTTTTACTACTGTGCTTCATCTAATAGCACAACCAAATGACCTGGATTGCAGTTAGTTGAGATTACATTAAAGTACATTGTGCAAGTGTTCAGTGCCATTTGAGATTCTGTGCAGATTCTTTTAGTAATTGTGAAGATTTCCACAGACCTGCAACCCTGAACATGCATGCTTTCTATGATTACATAAGAAGACATTTATTGTTACAGAAACCTCAAAATGTGGCCATGGATGTGTTACTCATTTTAAGGTTGAATAAAAACGGTTACATTAGTTTGTAAGACAGCCTTAACATTAAACTATTTACTGGCTTACAAAAGTAATATTTAATTGTGTTTGGTTGACAACACAACAAAATATTACTATTTAAAGAAGATCTATCTAATGATTGGATAGTTCCATCTGGGGAACTCGCTTAATCTTATTCTTGTACTTTTATTTTTGGTTGAGATGGAGACGTGAATCCAACATACTGTACTGCAAAAGTGATATTGCATTGTGTTTGGTTGTCTACGCAACAAAATATCAACATTTGAAGGAGATGTATCTTCTTCTTGGATAGCGCCATCTGTGTCATTGAGTATGGCTTTAATTTCAGTTTGTCTACAAATTAATAATTTATATGTTGGATTCACGTCTCCATTTCAACCAAAAATCTAAGTTAAAGAATAGGACTAAATCAAATCAAACCTTAAATGCACTTTAAATACAGTTTGATTTCATTTTATCCTATTCTTTATCTTGTATTTTTGGTTGAGATGGAGACATGAATCCAAAATATTTATTATTAACTTGTAGATTTGATTTGAAATCAACCAAAGCTTGAAACCCAAGGCCTATTTGTATTGTCTATTTTTAGTTGAATTCCAGGCTGAATCTAAACAATTGTTGATGACTTCCCAAATGCTACTGTATAAGCCTAAATAGCATCATTGATGATATATGATTGATAAAGTATGGTTACATTTCATTTGCTCTGTTGAACCTACCCTTTGGAATGACTTCGATAGCAACAGTGGATCTATTCAGTAGAGATTTCTCAACAATCATTCTCAAGATAGCACATTAGTAATAGTCATTGATATATAGCAAAACTAAGCAGAGCTGGGACCGAAAGGATAGCTGTAGATATATCCACTCTCCAGTAGGAGATGCTGCCCAGCCTACAGTGGATATTACGTTAAAGAACTGACGATGTTTCAAAGGTACAAATTCAATGTATTTTATACAAGGTTTGTCTATGTTCAAAATTGGTTACCATGATGACAATCCTGTGGTTGAAATTTTACCCTCAAAACAAAAGTTGTTGACTTTTTCCAAATCCAATGTATTTTCCACATAGATTTCACGTCACAATTATGTTGACACAACGTTGATTTAACCAGTTTGTGCCCAGTGCTGCACCATATTGCTGTAAACAGCATTCAGACCTGGTAATGGCATCAGGGTATCACTACTGCTATGCCCTCCAGCAAAACTTTTTACCTAAACTGCTCCCCAAAACACCCAGTTGTATCCACACTCTATCCTCTCTCCCTCTCATCTCTCCACTCTTTCACTCTCTTCTACCACTTTCTGACAGGTTCACTTTGCGGCCTGATTGGGTGAGCCACCCAGAGGAACACTCCAAATCACTCACAGACACACACACACAGCTCTCCTAAATTACCCCCAAAAGTATCAGACATGTTACATCACAGGGAAAACTTCAAGCATATATTTTTGTTTTGTAAATCCTTGGAGAGAAAGATATAGCGTGTGAGACTTAGAAGAGAGTTAGAGCAGGAGACAGAGAGAGTGTAATGTAGATATATATTTTCCAAATCGATTAATGTCTCGTAAATGTCCAATTAATCTGCTTTATGGTATCAGTGTGAGTTTAGCAGCATGAAATACTGTATGCATAAGTGATCCATTCATCCCATGCCCTGAGGAAGTGTGTCAGAATGGACCGGAGTGTGTGTGTGTGTGTGTGTGTGTGTGTGTGTGTGTGTGTGTTGTATAGACTCCCAGACCTCTATAAGGAGCTCTCTCTGGGAGATGAGCACTGATGGGAGTGGGCCCACTGCCCAGACTTAAACAAACATCAACACACACACAAACACATACACACTTGTACACACGCATGCACCCATACATGCACGCCCATAGGCATGCACATATGCATGCCCACTCACACATAAACATACACAAACAGTAACATTTACACACTCATGTGTGCCAACACAGAACACCCTATTAAACCACACATGCTCACCAAGAAACACATACCAACACATTAAGAAAACCACTGAATATCCCCTAGCACCAGTTCTCAGGCTAGGTGATCAATCGATCCTGATTGTATCCAGAGCCAATAATGGGAGCGGATCCAGAGGCCGTGTGTGGGCTAAGTAATCATTGTGTTTAGTTACCCCACACTTAGGGCTGGCTCTAGCCTTTTGTGTCACGCCCTGGCTCTGGGGACTCTTATATGTTGAGCCAGGGTGTTAGTTTATATGTGTAGTGTCTATGTTTTGTTTTCTATGTGTTCTTTTCTAGATCGTGTATTTCTGTGTTGGCCGGGGTGGTTCCCAATCGGAGGCAGCTGTGTCTTGTTGTCTCTGATTGGGAACCATACTTAGGCAGCCTGTTGTGCACTTGTCATTTGTGGGATCTTGTTCCGGAGAGGTTTGTGTTTGTTAACCTTAGGACTTCACGTATCGTTTTGTTGTTTTGTATTTGTCATTAAGCACTCATTAAAAGATGTACGCATATCGCCTTGGTCCACTTATTACGACGATCGTGACAGAAGATCCCACCAAAACAGGACCAAGCAGCGTTTCCAGGAGCAAACGCCGGAGGTAATGTTGGTAGATGTCCTCCTCGGTTGGGGGAGGATAACGGAGGAGGAGGCCGTCCGTTACCGGAGGGCGATGAAGGGGGAGACCCAGGCAGGAGAGGAGAAGCGGCGCCAACCGGGCCGTCGTCAGAGAGGCGAGAGGCAACCCCAAGACATTTTTTGGGGGGGGCACACGGCATGGACGACGGGGCTGCTGGAGGCAGCTACAGGGCGAGATTGTGGACTAGGAGAGAAGGCCACCAGGTTACGGGGGCCATTGGTCATTAGAGGGAAGGAGAGTGTAGAGGCATGGCAAGAGGTACTGGGGTGTGTTACCAGTCCGGTCCGGCCCGTTCCTGATCCCCGCACAAGGCCAGTGGTGTGTGTTCCCAGTATGGTCCAGCCTGTTCCTGTCCCTCGCACCAAGCCTGTGGTGCGCGTCGCCAGCCCGGCCCGGCCTGTTCCTGCCCCTCGCACCAAGCCTGTGGTGCGCGTCGCCAGCCCGGCCCGGCCTGTTCCTGCCCCTCGCACCAAGCCTGGGGTGCGCGTCGCCAGCCCGGCCCGGCCTGTTCCTGCCCCTCGCACCAAGCCTGGGGTGCGAGTCGCCAGCCCGGCCCGGCCTGTTCCTGCCCCCTCGCACCAAGCCTATGGTGCACGTCGCCATCCCGGCCCAGCCTGTTCCTGTCCCTCGCACCAAGCCTGTGGTGCGCGTCGCCTGGTGCGCGTCGCCAGCCCGGCCCGGCCCGTTCCTGCCCCTCGCACCAAGCTAGTGGTGCGCGTCGCCAGCCCGGTCCGGCCTGTTCCTGCTCCCCGCACCAAGCCAGTGGTGCGCGTCGCCAGCCCGGTCCGGCCTGTTCCTGCTCCCCGCACCAAGCCTGTGGTGCGCGTCGTCAGCCCGGTCCGGCCCGTTCCTGCTCCCCGCACCAAGCCAGTGGTGCGCGTCGTCAGCCCGGTCCGGCCTGTTCCTGCTCCCCGCACCAAGCCAGTGGTGCGCGTCGTCAGCCCGGTCCGGCCCGTTCCTGCTCCCCGCACCAACCCAGTGGTGCGCGTCGTCAGCCCGGTCCGGCCAATTCCTGCTCCCCGCACAAAGCCAGTGGTGCGCGTCGTCAGTCCGGCACAGCCCGTGCCTGTTTCACCGGTGCCTGGTCAGGTACCGGTCAGCTGCTCCACACCGGAGCCTAAGCAATCCGCTCCACCGATGTCCAGTCCAGCTCCAGCCAGCGGGGCCAGACCAGACCAGGGGCGCTACGGGGGGGTAGTTAGAGAGTGGTGGTCACGCCCGGAGCCGGATCCGCCTCCGAGGCGGAATGCCCACCCGGCCCCTCCCCTGTTGGGTTTAGTTGGCGCGGTCGCAGTCCGCGCCTTTGGGGGGGGGTACTGTCACGCCATGGCTCTGGGGACTCTTATATGTTGAGCCAGGGTGTTAGTTTATATGTGTAGTGTCTATGTTTTGTTTTCTATGTGTTCTTTTCTAGATCGTGTATTTCTGTGTTGGCCGAGGTGGTTCCCAATCGGAGGCAGCTGTGTCTTGTTGTCTCTGATTGGGAACCATACTTAGGCAGCCTGTTGTGCACTTGTCATTTGTGGGATCTTGTTCCGGAGAGGTTTGTGTTTGTTAACCTTAGGACTTCACGTATCGTTTTGTTGTTTTGTATTTGTCATTAAGCACTCATTAAAAGATGTACGCATATCGCGCTGCGCCTTGGTCCACTTATTACGACGATCGTGACAGAAGATCCCACCAAAACAGGACCAAGCAGCGTTTCCAGGAGCAAACGCCGGAGGTAATGTTGGTAGATGTCCTCCTCGGTTGGGGGAGGATAACGGAGGAGGAGGCCGTCCCGTTACCGGAGGGCGATGAAGGGGGAGACCCAGGCAGGAGAGGAGAAGCGGCGCCAACCGGGCCGTCGTCAGAGAGGCGAGAGGGCAACCCCAAGACATTTTTTGGGGGGGCACACGGCATGGACTGACGGGGCTGCTGGAGGCAGCTACAGGGCGAGATGTGGACTAGGAGAGAAGGCCACCAGGTTACGGGGGCCATTGGTCATTAGAGGGAAGGAGAGTGTAGAGGCATGGCAAGAGGTACTGGGGTGTGTTACCAGTCCGGTCCGGCCCGTTCCTGATCCCCGCACAAGGCCAGTGGTGTGTGTTCCCAGTACGGTCCAGCCTGTTCCTGTCCCTCGCACCAAGCCTGTGGTGCGCGTCGCCAGCCCGGCCCGGCCTGTTCCTGCCCCTCGCACCAAGCCTGTGGTGCGCGTCGCCAGCCCGGCCCGGCCTGTTCCTGCCCCTCGCACCAAGCCTGTGGTGAGCGTCGCCAGCCCGGCCCGGCCTGTTCCTGCCCCTCGCACCAAGCCTGGGGTGCGCGTCGCCAGCCCGGCCCGGCCTGTTCCTGCCCCTCGCACCAAGCCTGGGGTGCGCGTCGCCAGCCCGGCCCGGCCTGTTCCTGCCCCTCGCACCAAGCCTGTGGTGCTCGTCGCCAGCCCGGCCTGTTCCTGTCACTCGCACCAAGCCTGTGGTGCGCGTCGCCTGGTGCGTGTCGCCAGCCCGGCCCGTTCCTGCCCCTCGCACCAAGCCAGTGGTGCGCGTCGCCAGCCCGGTCCGGCCTGTTCCTGCTCCCCGCACCAAGCCAGTGGTGCGCGTCGCCAGCCCGGTCCAGCCTGTTCCTGCTCCCCGCACCAAGCCAGTGGTGCGCGTCGTCAGCCCGGTCCGGCCCTTTCCTGCTCCCCCACCAAGCCAGTGGTGCGCGTCGCCAGCCCGGCCCGGCCCGTTCCTGCCCCTCGCACCAAGCCAGTGGTGCGCGTCGCCAGCCCGGTCCGGCCTGTTCCTGCTCCCCGCACCAAGCCAGTGGTGCGCGTCGCCAGCCCGGTCCGGCCTGTTCCTGCTCCCCGCACCAAGCCTGTGGTGCGCGTCGTAAGCCCGGTACGGCCCGTTCCTGCTCCCCACACCAAGCCAGTGGTGCACGTAGTCAGCCCGGTCCGGCCTGTTCCTGCTCCCCGCACCAAGCCAGTGGTGCGCGTCGTCAGCCCGGTCCGGCCCGTTCCTGCTCCCCGCACCAAGCCAGTGGTGCGCGTCGTCAGCCCGGTCCGGCCCTTTCCTGCTCCCCCACCAAGCCTGTGGTGCGCGTCGCCAGCCCGGCCCGGCCCGTTCCTGCCCCTCGCACCAAGCCAGTGGTGCGCGTCGCCAGCCCGGTCCGGCCTGTTCCTGCTCCCCGCACCAAGCCAGTGGTGCGCGTCGCCAGCCCGGTCCGGCCTGTTCCTGCTCCCCGCACCAAGCCTGTGGTGCGCGTCGTAAGCCCGGTCCGGCCCGTTCCTGCTCCCCGCACCAAGCCAGTGGTGTACGTAGTCAGCCCGGTCCGGCCTGTTCCTGCTCCCCGCACCAAGCCAGTGGTGCGCGTCGTCAGCCCGGTCCGGCCCGTTCCTGCTCCCCGCACCAAGCCAGTGGTGCGCGTCGTCAGCCCGGTCCGGCCCAATTCCTGCTCCCCGCACTCCACCGATGTCCAGTCCAGCTCCAGCCAGCGGGGCCAGACCAGACCAGGGGCGCTACGGGGGGGTAGTTAGAGAGTGGTGGTCACGCCCGGAGCCGGATCCGCCTCCGAGGCGGAATGCCCACCCGGCCCCTCCCCTGTTGGGTTTAGTTGGCGCGGTCGCAGTCCGCGCCTTTGGGGGGGGAGGTACTGTCACGCCATGGCTCTGGGGACTCTTATATGTTGAGCCAGTGTGTTAGTTTCTATGTGTAGTGTCTATGTTTTGTTTTCTATGTGTTCTTTTCTAGATCGTGTATTTCTGTGTTGGCCGGGGTGGTTCCCAATCGGAGGCAGCTGTGTCTTGTTGTCTCTGATTGGGAACCATACTTAGGCAGCCTGTTGTGCACTTGTCATTTGTGGGATCTTGTTCCGGAGAGGTTTGTGTTTGTTAACCTTAGGACTTCACGTATCGTTTTGTTGTTTTGTATTTGTCTTTAAGCACTCATTAAAAGATGTACGCATATCGCGCTGCGCCTTGGTCCACTTATTACGACGATCGTGACAGAAGATCCCACCAAAACAGGACCAAGCAGCGTTTCCAGGAGCAAACGCCGGAGGTAATGTTGGTAGATGTCCTCCTCGGTTGGGGGAGGATAACGGAGGAGGAGGCCGTCCGTTACCGGAGGGCGATGAAGGGGGAGACCCAGGCAGGAGAGGAGAAGCGGCGCCAACCGGGCCGTCGTCAGAGAGGCGAGAGGCAACCCCAAGACATTTTTTGGGGGGGGCACACGGCATGGACGACGGGGCTGCTGGAGGCAGCTACAGGGCGAGATGTGGACTAGGAGAGAAGGCCACCAGGTTACGGGGGCCATTGGTCATTAGAGGGAAGGAGAGTGTAGAGGCATGGCAAGAGGTACTGGGGTGTGTTACCAGTCCGGTCCGGCCCGTTCCTGATCCCCGCACAAGGCCAGTGGTGTGTGTTCCCAGTACGGTCCAGCCTGTTCCTGTCCCTCGCACCAAGCCTGTGGTGCGCGTCGCCAGCCCGGCCCGGCCTGTTCCTGCCCCTCGCACCAAGCCTGTGGTGCGCGTCGCCAGCCCGGCCCGGCCTGTTCCTGCCCCTCGCACCAAGCCTGTGGTGAGCGTCGCCAGCCCGGCCCGGCCTGTTCCTGCCCCTCGCACCAAGCCTGGGGTGCGCGTCGCCAGCCCGGCCCGGCCTGTTCCTGCCCCTCGCACCAAGCCTGGGGTGCGCGTCGCCAGCCCGGCCCGGCCTGTTCCTGCCCCTCGCACCAAGCCTGTGGTGCTCGTCGCCAGCCCGGCCCGGCCTGTTCCTGTCACTCGCACCAAGCCTGTGGTGCGCGTCGCCTGGTGCGTGTCGCCAGCCCGGCCCGTTCCTGCCCCTCGCACCAAGCCAGTGGTGCGCGTCGCCAGCCCGGTCCGGCCTGTTCCTGCTCCCCGCACCAAGCCAGTGGTGCGCGTCGCCAGCCCGGTCCGGCCTGTTCCTGCTCCCCGCACCAAGCCAGTGGTGCGCGTCGCCAGCCCTGTCCGGCCTGTTCCTGCTCCCCGCACCAAGCCAGTGGTGCGCGTCGCCAGCCCGGTCCGGCCTGTTCCTGCTCCCGCACCAAGCCAGTGGTGCGCGTCGCCAGCCCTGTCCGGCCTGTTCCTGCTCCCCGCACCAAGCCAGTGGTGCGCGTCGCCAGCCCTGTCCGGCCTGTTCCTGCTCCCCGCACCAAGCCAGTGGTGCGCGTCGTCAGCCCGGTCCGGCCCGTTCCTGCTCCCCCACCAAGCCTGTGGTGCGCGTCGCCAGCCCGGCCCGGCCCGTTCCTGCCCCTCGCACCAAGCCAGTGGTGCGCGTCGCCAGCCCGGTCCGGCCTGTTCCTGCTCCCCGCACCAAGCCAGTGGTGCGCGTCGCCAGCCCGGTCCGGCCTGTTCCTGCTCCCCGCACCAAGCCTGTGGTGCGCGTCGTCAGCCCGGTCCGGCCTGTCCCTGCTCCCCGCACCAAGCCTGTGGTGCACGTCGCCAGCCCGGCCCGGCCTGTTCCTGCCCCTCGCACCAAGCCAGTGGTGCGCGTCGCCAGCCCGGTCCGGCCTGTTCCTGCTCCCCGCACCAAGCCAGTGGTGCGCGTCGCCAGCCCGGTCCGGCCTGTTCCTGCTGCCCGCACCAAGCCTGTGGTGCGCGTCGCCTGGTGCGCGTCGCCAGCCCGGCCCGGCCCGTTCCTGCCCCTCGCACCAAGCCAGTGGTGCGCGTCGCCAGCCCGGTCCGGCCTGTTCCTGCTCCCCGCACCAAGCCAGTGGTGCGCGTCGCCAGCCCGGTCCGGCCTGTTCCTGCTCCCCGCACCAAGCCAGTGGTGCGTGTCGCCAGCCCTGTCCGGCCTGTTCCTGCTCCCCGCACCAAGCCAGTGGTGCGCGTCGTCAGCCCGGTCCGGCCCGTTCCTGCTCCCCCCACCAAGCCTGTGGTGCGCGTCGCCAGCCCGGCCCG
The DNA here is from genome assembly GCF_020615455.1 of Coregonus clupeaformis. Lineage (NCBI taxonomy): Eukaryota > Metazoa > Chordata > Actinopteri > Salmoniformes > Salmonidae > Coregonus > Coregonus clupeaformis. The sequence goes on along the minus strand of NC_059199.1, from coordinate 8,518,148 downwards.
GCCCGTTCCTGCCCCTCGCACCAAGCCAGTGGTGCGCGTCGCCAGCCCGGTCCGGCCTGTTCCTGCTCCCGCACCAAGCCAGTGGTGCGCGTCGCCAGCCCGGTCCGGCCTGTTCCTGCTCCCCGCACCAAGCCAGTGGTGCGCGTCGCCAGCCCGGTCCGGCCTGTTCCTGCTCCCCGCACCAAGCCAGTGGTGCGCGTCGTCAGCCCGGTCCGGCCTGTTCCTGCTCCCCGCACCAAGCCAGTGGTGCGCGTCGTCAGCCCGGTCCGGCCCGTTCCTGCTCCCCGCACCAAGCCAGTGGTGCGCGTCGTCAGCCCGGTCCGGCCCATTCCTGCTCCCCGCACCAAGCCAGTGGTGCGCGTTGTCAGTCCGGCACAGCCCGTGCCTTTTTCACCGGTGCCTGGTCAGGTACCGGTCAGCTGCTCCACACCGGAGCCTAAGCAATCCGCTCCACCGATGTCCAGTCCAGCTCCAGCCAGCGGGGCCAGACCAGACCAGGGGCGCTACGGGGGGGTAGTTAGAGAGTGGTGGTCACGCCCGGAGCCGGATCCGCCTCCGAGGCGGAATGCCCACCCGGCCCCTCCCCTGTTGGGTTTAGTTGGCGCGGTCGCAGTCCGCGCCTTTGGGGGGGGGTACTGTCACGCCATGACTCTGGGGACTCTTATATGTTGAGCCAGGGTGTTAGTTTCTATGTGTAGTGTCTGTGTTTTGTTTTCTATGTGTTCTTTTCTAGATCGTGTATTTCTGTGTTGGCCGGGGTGGTTCCCAATCGGAGGCAGCTGTGTCTTGTTGTCTCTGATTGGGAACCATACTTAGGCAGCCTGTTGTGCACTTGTCATTTGTGGGATCTTGTTCCGGAGAGGTTTGTGTTTGTTAACCTTAGGACTTCACACATCGTTTTGTTGTTTTGTATTTGTCATTAAGTACTCATTAAAAGATGTACGCATATCGCACTGCGCCTTGGTCCGGTTCTTACGACGATCGTGACATTTTGGGGGCCCTAAGTGAGATTTGGGGGACCTGGCACTATGGATTAGTATGTTTGCGTGTGTGTGTGCGTGCACATATGTGTATGTGTGTTCCGTGTTTACATCACTACTGCCCCTCCTCTCACTGATGATATACTCCCAGTGTTGTGTAATAGAGTGGAGTATAACGGTCCATAGTCACATAATCACTGGTCCTTACCCCACAATGTTCTGAGACCAGTGTGTCCTAATGCTGTCTGTGCCCCAGGGAATCAAATAAAAAATCTAATCAAATTGTATTTATCACACGCACCGAATACAACTGGTGTAGACTTTACTGTGAAATAATTGATTTAACCAACGATGCATAGTTTAAATAATAATACAATAACATTTAATAGTAACTAACACGAGGAATAAAATAAAATACATAATAATGGAGATATATACATGGAGTACCAGTACCAGATTGCCCAAGCCTTAAATAAAGATGTTCCACCATGAGAGGGAGAGGGAAAGGGAGAGAGAGAGAGAAGTAGAGAGATAATATGATAAAGCAGGTTGAGCAATACAGAGGACGAGAGTATATATTAAAATGTCTGTGTATTTGCATGTGTGTGTACAACAGTGGAGGCTCCTGAGGAGGAAGGGGAGGACCATCCTCCTCAGTGAAATTTCATACAAATAAAAATAGTGAAACTCTAAAAAAGTTATCCTTTTTAGATAAAGCTATACTAAATATATTCATATGTCACCAAATAATTGATTAAAACACACTGTTTTGCAATGCAGGTCTATAGTAACTTCAACAGCATTCTCTGGGGTAGCACCATGGTGTAGCCGGAGGACATCTAGCTTCTGTCCTCCTCTGGGTACATTGACTTCAATACAAAACCTAGGAGGCTCGTAGGCCTCACCCCCTTCCATAGACCTACATGGTAATTATGCCCACTTCCAGAGGACATCCTCCAACCAATCAAAACTTTCCAGTATGAACTGACATGTTGTCCATCCAATCATAAGATTAGGATCAGAGAATGAACCTAGTGTGTTGTATTGGGGTTGTGCCGCAGAGCATTATGGGGGGGTTCTATGTGTTGAGAAGCTTGGTGAGATTATTGGATAGAGATTGAAAAGTGATAGTTGAGCATTTTTGGGATATTATTAAATTCAAATTAGTTTCTTCAAATTACAGGAGACGGAGGAGGTAGATTATAAATTGTTTTCTTGGTTTTATAACTTTATTTTTATGTCCAGTTAGTGCAATTCATTTCAATTTGCCTTGCTAACTTCAGTAGCAAGTAGCAGTAGCTAGCTAGCTACCAGCTCGAGGGTGCACCTTTCGCCACCAACGCTACTGCAAATTTTGTTGACTTTTTGTTGAAGAACCCCTTTCATTCTCTGGGGTACATGGAAAAGGTGCGAATTAAAACCTAGGGTCGACCTCTGCCTGAGATCAGTGTCATGAAGAAGGATGAAAAGGTGAGGACGTTGGAAAAGGTGCGAATTAAAACCGAGGGTCGACCTCTGCCTGAGATCAGTTTCATGAAGAAGGATGAAAAGGTGAGGACGTTCAATACCAACTGGTATCAAAAGTATAGCTGGTTAACAGGGAGCCTTTCATCAAGCCGACTGTATTGCTGGCCTTGCCTGCTTTTTGGAAAGTCTGAGCGACCTGAAATGACCTGAAGAACATCGATCGTTCAGCTAAATGGCAAAACAAAAGCAGGGAGCATATAAATGCCCACATCAGATTAAAGCTTCTGGGAAAAAGCTGCATCGATCATGACGAAGGTCTGCATATTCAAACTGCGCAACACAACGAGAAAGTTGCGTTTTTGGGCATGCAATAATTGGATTTTAGAGGACACGACGAGAGGGAAAGTTCCGCTAACAAATGCAGGAGCTTGCAGCGGTAATTGCACGCTACGATGCTCTACTTGCTGAACATATGGAACTTTCTACTGTCTTTTCTGGGATGTTGAAATCAATTCAGAATGATCTGATAGCTTCCATCGCATCATCCATTAAAAGTTAGATTAAAGACAGAGGTTGACGCAGCGCATTTCTTCACGCGCATGCTCATGTAGGCGTTCCACTTTCCTCCGGTATTTATTTATCAAAGATGATAACACATAATCACTCCGGACAGACACAAGCAAAAACTCATTACATACATTTTGAAGCGGCCTAGGCTACACCTAAACATTAGAGATTTGACATGCTGTATAGGATGAAAACGATACAATTTTTCAGTCTGATCAACTGTAGGCTACTAATAAGAGAAGGTGCATACAGCCTATGTGCACTGTCCATTTGGTCAGGGTAATTGGTAACGTTATGTATTTAGGCTGTATGCTAGGCTGCCTATATGTTTTCAATCCAAAATTATTAACTGGAATTAATCAATCAACATAATAGTGATGACAGATGTGAGTTAATATTTTATAAGGCCTACAGTTGCATAGACCTGCATGATGCAAACATGTATAAAGCAAGCTCAGCCCTGTGAGTTCTATTGTCTATCAGTTGTTGTCTCTGTGTCTGGGTAGAGGAAATCCCCCTCCTAATCTAGTCTAAATATAATTAATATGAACAAGTATAAAGGTTGCTGCAGTTTGACAGGGTTTTCATCCCCCTCCCCCAGGGCCAGGAGTTGTTTTCATTTTTTTTTTTTTACATGTGACCTGATTAGGAAAAACTGGTCCCATTATAGCCATTATAAAACCTTTTTACAACTGATTAATCACTGTCATACCTTATAGGGTCCAGAGTTTTCCTGGTTAGGTTAACAGATAAGGAAAAACTCTGGGCCCCAGGGAGTAAAAATTGCCCCCCCACTCTGGGACCTATGGTGCTACCAGTCTGCTTGCAGTTGTCAGTTATCGTCAGGTATGTGGATGATCATGGCTTTATTCAGGAACGTTTCTTGGGCTACTTTGATGTGTCAGGTGGGCGAGATGCGCAGTCTGTGTTTAACTTCATGGACAAACTTGTTGTTCAAACCTACGATGGTGCAGCTGTAATGGAATGTATCTGCTATTTGTATTTCCAGCTAAGTCCCCTCCTGTTCCTTGATTTAAGAAGTGATGACCACTCTACTCCACTACCATTGTCAACTCTCTCCTGACATGAACTGAAGCCACATCTCATGTGCCCGCTCATCCACTGGCACATTGAATGTTTCCTCTCCACGCACCGTGAATACTCCTATAAATGTTCTCTCATTACTGTATGTAGAGTCAATCACATACATAAACACAATCACATTATTACACATAAATGATTTTACTCCTTGCTTGGACTAACACATTCTTAGATCTTTTGTCTAACTGTGTAGTGTGTTGTTATTGTTTTTTGTCTTCCCAGTCAAATCCTGTCCTGCACTGAAGTCAAGCCTCTGAACACCTCAACTCATGCCTCATACCCTCATTCAATCACTGCTGTGATCCCTTCCCAAAACAGTGTAAGTAGCCCTCTCATTCCCATTCCCTATAATATTGTACTATAAATGTCTTTATTGAAACACACTTTGATGTCGCCGTGCGTTCCGCGCCTATACCGTGGGTCTCCCATCCTTCTCAATTTTTCAAGTCACCAGCCTCCACTGGTGTACAAATATAATATATGTAACAGGGGTCAGTGTGCTGCTAACAGCTTAGCTTCCTCCACTGTCCGACTGCCCAATACTGGGCTTGAACCAGTGATCCTCTGCTTCACAACACACGTGACCACCCTCCTTGACAACATTCCAACAGGTTGAGCCATCCAAGAGGTACCAATGTTCTTAACTCCGCTACACTCCCCCCTTCTAAACTCGCTACACAGCGAGCTACCCCGGCAGTTGAGCTGAGCCCAACTGCTGATCCCCGGTTCATAGGCACTACCGTAACCGGGGGTCAGCATGCTGTTAACAGCTTAGCTTCCACCATTGTCCAACTGCCCCATACTAGGCTCGAACCAGTAATCCTCTGCTTCACAACACACGTGATCGCCCTCCTTGACAACGTGCAAACCGATTGAGCCTTACAAAAGGTACCTCTTGGATGGCTCCATCCGCGACATTTCAAGATAGCTGTGGCGTGAGCTTGCGGTACGTTCTTAACTCCGTTACACGTTTTGTACTGTATTTCGTATGACAAAACTGGATAGGACAAAATGCACTAATTCAGTCCACACTGGTAGTTTACCGTCAGTGGCAGTAGCTGCAATTTAATGGAATCCCTTATTTGGTATGATGGTGTTTACATCTTCCCTACCTCATCTGGTTCTGCGTACGGTTCTATAACAGTTCTATTCGCTGTGTCCACAGGTCTACTCGGTTCTAGGTCCGCTTGGGAATAAACAGGCCTGCTGTTGGAAATAGAAAGGCAAGCTTGCATGGTTTAATTTCCATGGAAATAGGCTGAGTGAGAGAGCTGGAATGAGATGGGAATTTCAGAAGCCCTGCTCATTGCTTCCCTTCAGGAATTCGGTATCCGGCATTTGCCCCTCCATCACGAGTCTTTCATTCAGGCTCTGGCTTCTCTGGCCTCGGTCTCTATGAGGCAGAGAGATCATTACAATCGGTTAGCCAGGAGCATCAAATAAAGGTTGTGCTACCGTTTCAAACATGCTGCTGTCCCCACGGAAATGGACCCATCTCCTGAAATAACATTGAGATAAAGATGTTGCATTTGAAATGAGGTGGACCATATCACGTGACAGTCCGTTTTCCAGACGATATTTGCAATTTTGACAGACGTTTTCTCGCCGAATGTCACCTGTACGGCATGTGAACACAAAATGCTGGCAGCTGTCCAAGAGCTGATTTGAATCGAAGATAATAACGACCCTTGACCTTTCTAATATCTCTCCCACACCTGCGGCCTGCATAGCACTATAGACAATCCCAGCTGCCCCAGGCTGGACCACTGGATGGCAAATGGTTTTAATATCGGCCTGGGCCTGAGACGCTGGAAGGAAGGATGACATGAGAGTAGGGGTGAGGGAGAGGTGGTTGGTTGGGAGGGAGGGAGGGAGGGAGGGGGGCGGGGTGATGAAATGACTGTGCGGGGGTAATAAAAACAGACGATTGGATGGGGTGAAGGTGCGGGTCGGGGTGGAGGACAAAGGGATGTGGGGTGAACGTCTTCAAAGGCCCCGGCTATAAACAAGAGCAGGACTTAAATATTCATAACCTGGGAATGGGTCGGCCCATCCCTTTCATCTCCTCCAGGGAGAGACGGACAGAGATTAGGAAGAGAGAGATGAAGAGGGGAGGAGAGAGAGGGAAGAAAGTTTGGCGTTAACTTTGAATATAGAGTGATTTCAGGCTCAATTACAGAGCTGATGAAAGCCACAGCTTTGTAACTTAGCTTCTTGGCCCCCTTTATTTTTTGGTTACTTTATCTCTCCATTCCTTTCAGACAGTCTTTTCTCTCACTTCTTCCTCTCACTAGCTCGCTCTTAAACTCTTGCTCTCCTGTTTTCTTTTTTCAACCTCTCTGTTTCATCATATTAACCTTTCTGTTTTCTCCGGTGTTGACTCTGAGAGGCCTCTTCCTCTGTCAAAGGAGGGAAGTAGTCATGGTGATCTCCTAGCTGTGTCAGTGTGTTAAGGACAGTGATTGGCAATGAACTGGCCTGAATGTAGAATGATGGCAGCAGTGTGGGGAACAATAGGACACTGTAGCTCTGTCTAGAGGAGGAGAGAGAGATAGATAGGTCAGACCAGTGTTGATGCGCTTCATTGGTCGTAGTATGGTCCTGGGGTATTTATACCATTGTTGACCCATACAGTTAATTTCAACACAAATCAAATCCTCATTGACATTATTTACAGACTTATTCATGACACCTGCAACAAACTGACTCACAGAGACTTAATGTTCTTGGTTTAGATTGATCTGCTTATACAGTACCAGTAAAACGTTTGGACACAACTACTCATTCAAGGTTTTTTTTTATTTTTACTATTTTCTACATTGTAGAATAATAGTGAAGACATCAACACTATGAAATAACACATATGGAATCATGTAGTAACCAAAACATTTTTTAACAAATCAAAAAATATTTTTTATTTGAGATCTTCAAATAGCCACCCTTAGCTTTGCACACTCTTGGCATTCTCTCAACCTGGAATGCTTTTCCAACAGTCTTGAAGGAGTTCCCACATATGTTTAGCACTTGTTGGCTGCTTTTCCTTCACTCCGTCCGACTCATCCCAAACCATCTCAATTGGGTTAAGGTCGGGGGATTGTGGAGGCCAGGTCATCTGGCCAGGTCATCTGTTGCAGCACTCCATCACTCTCCTTCTTGGTCAAATAGCCCTTACACAGCCTGGAGGTGTGTTGGGTCATTGTCCTGTTGAAAAACAAATGATAGTCCCACTAAGTCCAAACCAGATGGGATGGCGTATCGCTGCAGAATGCTGTTGTAGCCATGCTGGTTAAGTGTGCCTTGAATTCTAAATAAATCACAGACAGTGTCACCAGCAAAGCACCCCCACACCATAACACCTCCTCCTCCATGCTTTACGGTGGGAAATACACATGCAGAGATAATCCGTTCACCCACACCGCATCTCACAAAGACACAGCGGTTGGAAACAGGAGGACGCGGAGCAGGCGAGTCGGATGGTGATGGTGGAAATCCCTCAACAGGGAGGGATTGAGGATGTCCCGCCTTGGGACCCAGCACCGTTCCTCCGGACCGTACCCCTCCCACTCCACGAGATACTGAAGGCCCCCCACCCGAAGCCTCAAATCCAGGATGGAACGGATCGAGTATGCCGGGGCCCCCTCAATGTCCAGAGGAGGTGGAGGAACCTCCCGTACCTCAGACTCCTGGAGCGGACCAGCTACCACCGGCCTGAGGAGAGACACATGAAACGAGGGGTTAATACAGTAATCAGGGGGGAGTAACAACCTGTATGTCACCTTGTTTATTCTCCTCAGGACTTTAAACGGCCCCACAAACCGCGGGCTCAGCTTCCAGCATGGCAGGCGGAGGGGCAGATTCCGGGTCGAGAGGCAGACCCGATCCCCCGGTACGAACACCGGGGCCTCCATGCGGTGGCGGTCATCGTTGGCCTTCTGACGACGCACGGCACGCTGGAGGTGAACGTGGGAAGCATCCCAAGTCTCCTCTGCGTGCCAAAACCAGTCATCGACCGCGGGAGCCTCGGTCTGGCTCTGGTGCCACAGTGCCAGGACCGGTTGGTATTCCAAAACACATTTGAAGGGTGTTAGGTTAGTGGAGGAGTGGCAGAGAGATTTCTGAGCATATTCTGCCCATGGCAGGAACACCGACCACTCCCCCGGCCGGTCCTGACAGTAGGTCCGCAGGAACCTACTCAAATCTTGATTCACCCTTTCCACCTGCCCATTGTTCTTGGGGTGAAAACCAGAGGTCAGGTTGACCGAGACCCCCAGACATTCCATGAACGCCTTCCAGACCCTAGACGTGAACTGGAGACCTCGGTCGGACACTATATCCTCTGGTACTCCGTAGTGCCGGAAGACGTGAGTAAACAGAGCCTCCACAGTTTGTAGGGCCGTGGGGAGACCGGGCAGTGGAAGGAGGCGGCAGGACTTTGAAAAGCGGTCCACAACGACCAGGATAGGGGTGTTACCTTGGGATGGGGGAAGATCAGTGAGAAAATCAATACTCAGGTGAGACCATGGTCGTTGTGGAACTGGTAAAGGTTGTAGCTTACCTGCTGGGAGGTGCCTAGGTGCCTTACTCTGGGTGCACACTGAGCATGAGGAAACATACACCCTCACGTCCTTAGCCAAGGTAGGCCACCAGTACTTCTCGGTCAGGCAGCGCATTGTACGACCGATACCTCGATGACCAGAGGAGGGTGACATATGTACCCAGTAGATCAGATGATCACGGATAAGCGCAGGCACGTACTGCAGCCCAGCTGGACACTGCGGTGGAGATGTCCATCGCCCATACTACCGGCGCCACAATGCATGAGGCCGGGAGTATGGGGGTGTTGTCTCTGGGCCTCTCCTCTGTGTCATACAGCCGAGACAGTGCGTCTGCCTTCACGTTCTTCGTACCCGGAATGTATGAGAGTGTGAAATCAAACCGGGTGAAGAAGAGGGCCCATCTGGCCTGGCGAGGATTCAGCCTCCTCGCTTCCCGAATGTACTCCAGGTTACGGTGGTCTGTCCAGATGAGGAAAGGGTGTTTCGCCCCTTCGAGCCAATGTCTCCACACTGTCAAAGCTCGGACAACAGCCAGCAGCTCCCAATCACCAATGCCGTAGTTCTGCTCCGCCAAGCTGAGCTTCTTAGAAAAGAAGGCACAGGGGCGGAGCTTGGGTGGCGTGCCCGAGCGTTGGGATAAGACAGCTCCTATCCCTACCTCGGACGCATCCACCTCCACTACGAACGGTAGTGATGGATCGGGGTGAGCCAGTACCAGGGCTGAGGTGAACAGACCCCGCAATCTACTGAAGGCCAAATCAGCCTCAGCAGACCAGCGGAGCCGGGACGGCCCACCCTTCAACAAGGAGGTAATGGGAGCTGCGACCTTGCCAAAGCCCAAAATAAACCTTCGATAGTAGTTGGCAAAGCCAAGGAAGCGCTGCACCTCCTTTACCGTGGTTGGAGTCGGCCACACTGCAATGCGGTCTCCCTCCATCTCCACACCAGTGGTGGTAATGCGATATCCGAGGAAGGAGATTGACTGCTGGAAAAACTCACACTTCTCTGCCTTGGCATGAAGATAATTTTCCAGCAGTCGGACCAGTACCTTGCGAACCAGGGACACATGCTCGGCACGCGTAGCGGAATACACCAGGATGTCATCGATGTAGACCACCACACCGCGACCAAGCATGTCCCGAAACACCTCATTCACAAAGGACTGGAAAACGGATGGAGCATTCATCAAACCGTAGGGCATCACCAGGTATTCATAATGCCCCGAGGTTGTGCTGAATGCTGTTTTCCACTCATCCCCTTCCCGAATACGCACCAGGTTGTAGGCACTCCTGAGGTCTAATTTGGTGAAAAAACGGGCCCCATGCATTGACTCAATCACTGAAGGAATGAGGGGAAGAGCATAACTAAATCGTACCGTCACATTATTCAGTGGTCGATAATCAATGCACGGGCGTAAACCGCCATCTTTTTTCTTCACAAAGAAGAAACTTGAGGAGGCAGATGAAGTGGAGGGACGTATATACCCCTGGCACAGGGACTCGGTGACGTATATTTCCATAGCCTCTGTTTCAGCCTGCGACAGGGGATACACATGACTCCTGGGAGGTACAGCGTCTACCCACAGGTTTATCACGCAATCCCTCTACCGAAGAGGTGGTAATTTAGTCGCTTGCGTCTTGGAAAACACGAGCGCCAGATCATGGTATTCGGGGGGAATGCGCACGGTGGGGGTACCATCTGGACTTTCCACCGTGGTCGCACCAATGGAAACACCTAGACACCTACCCGGACACTCACGCGACCACCCCGTAAGAACCCTCTGCGGCCATGAGAAATTGGGGTTGTGAAGGGCTAACCACAGGATACCCAAGACTACAGGGTAAGCAGGAGACTCAATAATCATAAAGGTGATCTGCTCAACATGCGTCTCCTGTGTAATCATGACTGGTACAGTAACTTCCTTAACCAACCCGGACCCTAATGGTCGACTATCAAGTGCTCTGATGGGGAGTGGAATGGTTAGGGGAACTAATGAAATGCCTTGACGGTGTGCAAATGCCCATAAAATTCCCAGCTGCGCCTGAATCGACTAGCGCCTTACACTGGGAACCTACCAAGTGATCGGGAAAGGAGATAGATAAAGTACACTGTGCTGCAAAGGGCTCTGAACACGTTTGGGTGTTACCTGGGGTGATGCGTGAGTACCCTGCCTACCGCCTCCAGTCCAAAAAAAACGTTGACTGCGACTTGAGGTGGATTGTCCCTTTGTGCCACCAGAATGGCACTGTCGCTGTCCTCCTGCGCTCTCTCGACCGGCAGCTCCCCCCAGCTCCATCTGCTCAGGGTCAGAGTCGTCCGGAGTGGGAACGGGCAGACCCCTACCAGGACGTCCTCTGGCTGCTAGCAGATTGTCCAGCCGGATGGCCATGTCCAGCAGTTGGGAAAACGATAGCATGGCATCCCGGCAGGCTAGCTCCCGTCGGACATCCTCCCTTAGGTGGCACCGGAAATGGTCGATCAGGGCCCGCTCGTTCCACCCGGACCCTACTGCCATCGTCTGGAACTCCAGCGCGTAGTCCTGTGCGGTCCTCGTCCCCTGCCTCAGATGAACCAGTCGTCCGCCCGCCTCTCGACCTTCAGGCAGGTGATCAAAAACGGCCCGAAAGAGGCGATGAAACTCCCCGTAGTTCTCCAACGCGGTACCTCCCTCGTTCCACACCACGTTGGCCCACTCCAGGGCTCTCCCACAAAGGCAGGAAACGAGGACGGATACCTTCTCCCGCTCCCGGGGCTCCGGCCTGATGCTGGAGAAATACAACTCCAGTTGGAGTAGGAATCCTTTACATCGCGCTGCCGTCCCATCAAACGCCGGTGGCCGGGATATCTGGATCCCTCCAGGGGCTGGGGTGTAGGTGGCTGGATCCGGTTGACCAGCTGGTCTCGATAGATCGGATCCTCTCCTCTCCAGGCGTTCTACCAACTGAAGAACCCGATCCATTGCTTTCCCCAAGCTGGCCAACATCGAGGAATGCTCCTGGACCCTTGCCACAACTCCAGGCATGCGGTCTTCTCCTGCTGACTCCATATCAGATCAGGTGAGTGATTCTGTGACGAGGTGTGAATGAAGGACTCAGGCGTAGGAGGTAAAATACCAAAGTCCAGAGTTTAATCCGTTTACATAAATCAAACGCCCCAAGCGTCAAACAAAACTATACAAGGGAAAACATCCACCTTGGCAATAACACAGTTATATAGCTCAACCGAGCTACACGCTCTCACAACAAACAATCACTCACAAAGATAAGGGGAACAGAGGGAACACTTATACACATACTAATTTGGGGAATGAGCACCAGGTGTGTGTGATTGACAAGACATGACAAGTGGAGTGATGAGAATGGGATCGGCAGTAGCTAGTATTACGGTGACGACGAACGCCGAAGCCTACCCGAACCAGGAGAGGGGGGGGGGGCAGCATCGGCGGAAGTCGTGACAGTGTTGCTATTTGAAGAATCTGTTTATCTCAAGAATCTGAATTTTTTTAACACTTTAACACTGGTTACTACATGATTCCATATGTGTTATTTAATAGTTTGGATGTCTTCACTATTATTCTACAATGCAAAGAATAGTAAAAATAAAGAAAAACCCTTGAATGAGTAGGTGTGTCCAAACTTTTGACTGGTAGTGTACATTTATTACAATATCCACGACTTACACATTCCAAGACTACAGCTATAATAATTGCCAAAGAGTTATAAGACTGTTAATAGTCTTGCTAAGCCACAGTCTGAAACTTAAATGACGCTTCAGTGGAGGTATTAATGCCAAGTTTTCTTTGTTCTCTCTAAGGGCCTGTTTGTCTTGATCCTGTCTCTGCTGAGTGTGACAGGAGTTGTAGGGATGTCAGGTGTATACTGGACCACGGATGAAGACTCAATCCCTCAAATCAGAAATCAGTCAGCGGGAACAGCCAACATGGAGACAGAGGATAAGGCAGAGATTGGCATCAGAGACCAAAAGCTTACATCATACCGTATAGAAGGCGGTATTAGTTCTACCAGCTACTCCTCTTCAGTCCTTATACAGAAACAGAATAATGGATATAGGGGAAGAATGACTTCGAACAACCTGTAGCTATTTGATGTCTACAGTACCAATAATCTTTATACCATTATAGTGTGTTCTGGTCTTCATTGCATCATACCTTGTCAAGTTTGTGTGTCTCAAATTGATTGATTAGTGTGTTTTATTACATCATGTTCCTTTACAGCGATCTAATCTTGACTTCGGGCTCTCTGTCATTATCACATGCTTCACTTTATTACATCTGTGTCATAGGGGTATTAAATCTCTCGCTGCACTGCATGACAGTTGGAGCTCTTGTCACTGTAGTCCCGACTCCCGAGCTATAGTATCTGTTGTCGTCATCGACAGATGTGGGCAGATTGAAGCCGGGCGAGATACAGAGGGCGAGGGGGGCGAGGTGGTACTTGACGATTAAACATCTAAGAGTTAATGGTCAGGGACCCTTAGGTCAGAGATCCAGAATCAAATTATTCTCAGGACCTACTTGCAAGTTTTTTATCCGTCTTACCCTCCTTATCCAGAGAGGGGAGTTGCTATCCCTCTGGTGGAGTGGGATTTTCCTTCTGTTTAATCCTCAACTCACACTATCACACAGATTAGAGGATTGACAGACACAATCTACCTAATGACGCTTCTATCGCTGTCAGTTACGTAAATATGATTGGTCTAGGGCAGGCCGGGATTAGTGACATTACAAAGCCACAGTGGGGTGTGTTTCCTCATTCCGTTTTGTCCTGTCTGACCTACCACCGTGGCTTAGGATTCATCATGTTGTGCTGATTACAGGGCACACAGTAGGCTAACACTTATAGTATGTACTATTCTATGCTACCTGTACATTCAGTACCTCTACACTCAGTAGGTTATTCCATGGCAATGGAAATAAGGAGGAGAAGCAGCATGTTCTGTAGGAGGGAGTCACACTTAGCTACATGTCACTCAGGAGCCAGAGCCACGTGGCGATGATGGCCTATTGGTGTTCTAAAGCTGAGTATGTCCTGACTGTGGGGGGATTTAACTGGAGGAAGAGGGGCTGTGGATTTAGGCCTGGGCTGCTGTGGTGCATAATAAATAAAGATTTGGTGCCTACACAGCCTCATAGCACCTGGCTTTATTGTTCCGTGTTTGTGTTAGAGTAGTTTTGGAGCCACATAGCTCTCTGTATCCCTCTGCCCTCTGTCTGTCTATAGGTTTAATTTGGGGGAAATCCTAGGCGTGATACTCTTTGTTTCAGGGTTTGGGAAGATTATGTTCTGACGAAGGCTGAGAGCACTTTTGCCTTGATTGTTTCCTTACCTCTGCAACACTTAAACCGGATTTCTTATCTTTCCATATGGTGCACACACAGACACACATATTTAGTGTTTCTGACTAATTTCAATATTTCATGACGGAAATAGCAACCCAATCCCCATTTTATGAGGAACAGAGCTGCTCAATTCCCAATGCAGAAAAGTATGCTGGCTAAAATGTTCACATTTCTTTATTTCAGCTGTGTCAATTCATAGTGGGCTGAATTATTCCACCATCATTTAATTAATATACTATAAGTTTCTCCAGGCAAGCTGAGATATCACTGTCTTACTCAAATTATATCAGTGAATGTGCATCACATAACAAAAGTTGAAACACTGCAACCGTTATCTTATCAAGAACCTAAAGGCTCTGGATGTTCTCTTTCTTGTAGGGCAACAATGACATTGTCTTCCCAACACTGAGAATGCATGACTCATGTTATCTTCTCATATATACTGCTAATACAGGATGTAGGCCACATCTGTGTACTAGCATGCAAAGTAGCCTTCTCAGCTCATGGCTATGGGTTATGGGCCATCGCGTTGGCTAACTCTGACGGACATGATTCGATGGGAGGGTGTTGAAATATAAATACCCAGCTGTCACAGAATTTCTTCCAACCCAATTTCAAAACAGCACTCAACACTATTTATTTATTTAGGAGGGTAAAGGTGGGGGGTATGTAGGGAGAGTGGGTGGCAGTGGTGGTGTGGATGATCTATGTGCATCTTCTTGGCCCTCTGGTGTTGACCTTGAGTTATGCAGCGTTTGCGTCCAATCCCGCTAATTAGCGCGTCACACACTCCAGCATACACTCTGCTCTCTTCTCTTGGATGTGACCAAGTTACACGGCAGAATGCAGCGTGGGAGAAAATCACTGCGGCAAAAACGACGCAAACACACATAGATTGAATTCACCTTTATCTCCCTGCATCCTCCTCTCCATGAATTCCAGGGTAAAAAGAACAGCAAGCCGTATCTGAAAAAAAGTAGATTATGTCTGGAGGAGAGAGACTGGGTGGGTGTGAATTGGCTCTGATAACTACTGTTGTGTGGAGCGTGGAGGCACTCATGTAAATGTATTCCTTGTTTATTTTATGCCAAAGTCTTGTGAAATACAAATGAGGACATTACTGTGCTGTTCCTCTCACTGAAACGCTCTGGCACAAAAGCCGATCTGGAAATAAAGGATCTATTTCCCAGAGACAGACACACACACATACACACACACACACACACACACACACACATACACACACACATTCACGCCCTCCCTCCTCTCCCTTCTCTTCCATTTTCAGCCCCTTGTGTCCCCTGTGTATTAATCTGTGATTCTAAAGACATGATTTAATGGCATCTTTCATGAAATATTCATGAGCAGGCAGGCAGAGCATCCTGCTGGGCCTGATCACCAGGTAGGATGAATACTATTACCTTGGTTTCACACATGAGCAGCGCCATCATGGCTATTTAATGCCGGCCGCCCCTTTTCCTCCATCAAGTGCCTCCATTGTCAACACCACCCCGACATTTTATTTATCAATCACATTTTTGGCACAGAGGCACTTTTGGCTTTGCAACACCGCTGCAGAAGATTCAAATGTGGGGAGGGGGGGATTCATGTCTGTATATTTTAGCTTCCTATCCCATTCCATCCTGTTCTCAGGCCTGATGCTAGCGCATTGCCCTATTTCAATGGGATTTCAATGGTATCCAAGGGAGCCCCTGTCTTTCTGTGAGCTTTGAGCCCCTCCTGCCACTCTGTGTTCATGGACATTGCTATTGATGACACTGCTGCACCAGAGGGGCTGAGTTAAAGCAGTTGCATTAATGCGATGTCCCGCCATGGCTCCCCACAGGGATTTCCATAATGAGGCAAAGTTATTCGCCGGTCCCCATGTCACCTGTCATTCAGCTGATCACTCAGGAGGATGTCGCTACAGGTCGGCATAGAGACCACAATCATCCAGCAGAACAACCAACACTCCGCCAAACGGATTCCTCATCATTTCAAGGGGGCCTCTTCTGTTTCTTTCCAGCCACTAGAGATTTGAGAACATACTGTGAAATGGCGGAGAGTCCGGTATCGTCCAGTGCTGAGATAAAACAGAACAGAATAGCTTTCTCAGGGGGTTTTCTATTCATTATAAACTGCTACTCCTTTGTTTCCCCCTCTGAGGAGGCTTCATGGATTATGTAGAATTGGTAAAAATAATCGAAGAAGGATAGTGTGTGCTGCAAATTTTTTTAAATAAAGAATGAGGGGGGATGCCAGGGACTTTGTGTTTAGCCAACCTGACAGCAGCTATCTAGCATAGCTTGGGGGTAGCTACAGCTGGCTAGCCTATCTAGCTAGCTGATATTTCAAATCACAGTTATGACAAGATAGCAAGAAGTACTAGTGTCTGGAATGTGTTTCACGAGACACCCATTCTACGACACCTTGCAACTTGAAGTTTTATCAGGTCATGTAAAGACATGTTACCGTAGAAACTATATCAACTGCGTGTTGAATGCCCGGTCTTCAGTCAGTGCAGCTGTCACCACAATATTCTATAACTAGCTAGTTTTGTCTCGTCTCGTCTCTCCTTATGTCAGCTGTTAGATCTGTAGGTGTAGGCTACATGTGGACATTGCATAAACATGGACAGCTTGAATGTAGATACATTTATCAACTAAACATTGTTGGATGTGTTTGTGTTACAAAGACAAAACATGTTCTGTTGTAAATAGGCTATCATCTTGATTTGCTTATAAAGACAGTATGTCTACACTTTACCTAGCAAATGAAAATACGTTGTGTGTAGAGTACAACCACAGAACAAGAAGCATAAACTTCTTAGGTACAACTTCAGCTGTCCCAGAACTAGAATGGCATTCTATTCTATTTCTGTGGTCCATTCTAAGGATTTGGCTGTCTAACCACACACTGACATGCACAGCTCTCTGGGTGAGGTTCTGTCTTAAAGTCTCCAGTGGGTGATGAAGTCCCTTCCATCTACTGTATATAATGTATTACAGTAGATGGACAGGGGCAGTCAGGTGGAAGGAGGGGTGGAGTGCATGACACTCCTCCAGGAGGAAGCTTTGAATCGGTCAGTAGCCTACAGAGTAATATGAGAAGAGTGCAATTGCTGAACTTATGTAGATATTCTGAACAAAGTGATTTGATAACTTTCAAGTGTAATAGTTCCATGTAGAATAAACCATCCTTCACATCATACTGTAGAAGCAGTGTTCTGCTAATATAACAATGTGCAGATATTACACTTGTCTTTCAAGACGCTGTGGTCCTCTGTAGCTCAATTGGTAGAGCATGGCGCTTGTAACGCCAGGGTAGTGGGTTCGATACCCGGGACCACCCATACGTAAAAATGTATGCACACATGACTGTAAGTCGCTTTGGATAAAAGCGTCTGCTAAATGGCATATTATTATTATTATGATCTTCTATTGTCATTCACAGCCGATACAGACACTGTACCTATCAGCATTTTGTCATCATCCCTTCGTATGGTGTCCCATATAAGGCAGTTCCATGACATGTTTGAAAAATACACAGGCCCCCCACCATTCAATTCAAAAATAACAAAAGACGATGAAAAGTAATATATATTTTGTATAATTTTAACACTGAGTGCAAGGTCTCTCCCAGTTCAGACATCTGTATCAACCTGTCTTTTAGTCAGGGGACTCCATGACAAACCATCTCTCCTGTCCTCCATCGGTAGAAAAACAAGATAGAGTTGATACACACAGCACTGATTACATTATCAATAGTTGTTCGGTGAAGTCCAGCACAGATAAGTGACAGTGTTTTGACCTATGACCAGATCAAATGGGACCAACCTGAAGTGGGACTGGTGCCTGGCCACATACTGCCTCAGCCGTCTGCTCCTCTTATGGTAGGGGGGTTCCCACGAAACTGCTGCACAACAAATCCACCAGTTTTTGTAAGTAGCCTGTGAATTAAATAAAATATCATCACTCAATAAATATATAGCAACAAAAAAAATCTCTAGTTTGGAAGTAATTATACTAATAGAGTGACTGTAAGTACAGAATAGATTCAGTACAGTGACGCTGCATGACGCTGGTACTATGCAACCAGCTGTGTAACATTATGTTGCTGAATGCTTGCTGACACGTATTTGTAGCATGCTAGCTAAAAAGACTGGTACTCAGGCTTGACAAGTACCATCCTTCATTTAATTTTGCCCTAGAAAATACACAATAGACTTTCATGAGAACAGGCATGTTGTTTTAGCACTAGTAGCAGACGAAGCCCCCGAATGCTAGCTAGCGCTAACTAACCTAGCCCTTGATCAGTAAAGGCAGAATGCCGCCATGGCCTGTTATCGAGAGCAAGTGCTAACCCAAACAACATGCCTGTTCTCATAAAAGTAGCTAGCTACCTAACTTGCAAATCCGGGTTAGTTATCAATATTTTTGTCCTAGTTGAAATGAATTGGTTAGCTAGCTAACGTTAGCTAGCAGGGATCTTCTTAGCTAGCCAATTCAAGTTGAAATATTAACGATAGCAAGCTGGCTAAAGTTACATCCTATCAAACCTTATCGTCAGGTGTAACGTTAGCTTTGCAAATCTTCCTCTCTATGATATTACATAACATTACACATAAGGGAGGGGCTATGTATTTAGCTAGTTACATCACAGTATCATAGCTAGCTGCTCACTACACACCAGTCACAGCCATGATGTCGTACGTTTGTTGTATGTAATCCTTTCCTTGCCATCTTGCGCAATATTGCTGAACGCATTAGAAGTTTGCACCAACTTTATGCATGCCCATTTTCACTCCTATGTCAAGCAAGTGTGCGTGCGTTACAGACTTGACAGCATGTCCACAACACATGGCAGCTGTGGGTGGACCACACCTTGTTGTCTCTTGGCAATTGGCCATCATTGGCAAACGTGGGCATGTAAGTAATCCATACCCAACCCCTCCATACCCGTATTGACGCACTCACTTCCAAATCTTGTTTTGGACAAGACTGACTTCATGACCAAAATTATCCTATTTACCTATTGTAGGCCATTAGAATAAATAAATAAAACTCCAAAAACAATGAATTTACCAGTATTGATTTTGTTATTATGTTTGAGCAAAATAACACAGCATTAGCCATGGCAAAATGAATAGAATTGCAAGAAATTAGCTTTAAAACTGAAAAAATGTATAATAATCTTAGCTCCAGGACAGAATATGTAGAATTGCAGTACATTTGCTTTAAAGGCCCGATGCAGCCATTTTTTAAATCTCTTTATCAAATTATTTCTGGGTAACAGAAAAAGTACCTTACTGTGATTGTTTTCAATTAAAATGGTCGAAAATAAATGAAAATAGCTTCTTAGCAAAGAGCAATTACTCAAGCAAGAATTTTGCTAGGACTGTCTGGGAGTGGTCTGAGTGAGGGGCCTAAATGGATGAGCCTAATGGGAGGGATATATATAGCCTGATGACACACTCAATTATTCCGCTGCTCTGTTGTTCGCTATATACTTTAGGGGTGTTGTTCAAAACAAAGTAATCAGCGATTGGATCGTCTCTAACCAATCAGAGTATCAAAGCCAATGAAACATTTTCAAACTGCCGCTTTACCCACGTGTGTTCTGGCTCTGGCCCAACCCATCGGTTTCTGGTACAATCAGACGGCCCCAAATGTGTTCGCATTCGGTGAGGAGTCTGGGAGGTACTCAGATCCAGACTCATTGCGGAGAAGAAACTAACGTCCGTGGGCGTGTCGTAACGTGTTGTAGCCAGGCAAGGATATGTAACCTGAAAACTAGATGTTATTGACAGAGAGGTTTCAAAGTCTCTTTGTTATTGGTCTATGAACTTATACTGCCTGGTGATGACATCACCAGGCAGGCCAAAACTCTATCCCACCAAAGCAGGCAGACATTTCTGGAGGTCTTCTCAAACCGCTCTTACACTACAGGGCATTATCATAATTTTCACAATTTCATTCCAACCTCATAGTGTGGAAATACTGTATATATACACACAATAATCAAGTTTTGACTGCACTTGGCCCTTATAACTGCAACATTTTCTCTCAGCTCCATGAAGAAATGTGTAGAATTGCAGAAGGATTGGATGGTGTGTGTGAGTCCACAAACTGCCTGTAGCTCAGGACCTGAAGCAAGGATATGCATATTCTTGATACCATTTGAAAGGAAACACTTTCAAGTTTGTGGAAATGTGAAATTAATGTAGGAGAATATAACACATCAGATCTGGTAAAAGATAATACAAACAAAAAAACGTGTTTTCTATTTATTTTTTTGTTCCATCATCTTTGAAATGCAAGAGAAAGGCCACAATATAATATTGTAGTTTAGGCACAATTTAGATTGTGGCCACTAGATGGGAGCAGTGTGTGTGCAAAGTTTCAGATTGATCCAGTGAAGCATTGCAATACTGGACTATTTTGTATCAAGTGTGCCCAAATGTGCCGAATTGGTCAACTAATACATTTTCAAGTATATAACTATAGAGAACATACAAAAATGATATGGTAATACAAAATGTAAGTTTACACACTCCCAGGAATGTCATACATGATGGATCATTAGCTTATACACTAACTTTCACACATCTAGATGGCCGTTTTGGTGACAGCAGGGGTTCAAACTGTAGAACCCAGTTCCTATATTTTAATATAAAAATTGATTTTATCAAACAAAACTATGCTATATTTTATCTCTGGGACCCTTAGGAAGACAAATCAGAGCAAGATTACTGAATGTAAGTACATTATTTACCTTCAGAGGTGAATGTATCAAACCAGTTGCCGTGGTAAGTTTTTTGTTGTTGTGCACACTCCTCAAACAATAGCATGGTCTTTTTTCACTGTAATAGCTACTGTAAATTGGACAGTGCACTTCTGCCCATATAAGACATGTCTATGTCCTGGAAAGTTTGCTGTTACTTACAATAGTCATGCTAATCACATTAGCGCACGTTAGCTCAACCGTCCCATATACGGGACACCGATCCCGTAGAGGTTAAATATGGAATACAGTTCTTTACACTGCCAAAATGGGGGCCTCTAAAACGTTCTCTAAAATTCAGCCGTGCCGACAGGCCTTCCACACCCAATGCCACACCACCTGCCACGCCCCCCCTGCTAAGCCCCTTTTTGATCCAGAAAAAACCCTGGATGCATATGTGTGTATGCATGTGGTGTTTGTGTGTTGGCGTGTGATGTCTGTGTGCTTGCATATGCATGTGTGTGTGTATGAGGAATGGGTGTTTGGTGTGTGTGAGTCCACATCCCCTGTCCCTCTGCCTTTTCAGAAGCTTTTCAATCAGTTACCATACCACCATGACATTTCTGAATATTTTCTACCATTTCTAAGTCATGGTTTCAAATCAATATTCTTGGCGCTCCAATCCCCCTGCCAGTGCGCCAGTTACAGAGGGCAACCAGTACCATAAATAAGCCATAATAAATGGGTTTAGCAAGAAACTACTCAGTATTTTGAATTAGCATATAGAATTAGACATATGCTGCCTGTATCAAAGATTACCACATAGGCTACCACCTCTGAATTGATGAGCTAACCTGCCAATGTTTGGTTCAAGAAGCATACCTCTTTTCACTAGCTGTATGAGTCATCGACAACACCTCTGTCCATTCTCTCCAACATGAGATTGACAACGCATCAATCTCTTTTCTTTACCAATGCAGTGGTAGCTAACACGCTGAGTCATCAGTCGATCAATAGACAGAATAAATTCCCCAGCCAGGATGCTCTGACACTGAAAGAAGGGTTGTGGATATAGCTACATCTAATGTGTGCTGCCATCAACAATAAGTACAAACCCCAGAGATGTGACCTTAAACTGTCATTAACTTCCTGTCCGAGTGCCACTACAGTACATGCCTGGCTGCCATTCAGTACTGAGAAGTAGCTATTTACAGACACGGTGGATAGGCTTGTTATAATGTTTGGGTGAAATAAGGTCCTTCTAGGGCAGCATGCACCTTATTGCCTTACCTCCTCTACAGTTTAACAACAACTCCACAGAGTATCAGACAGGCTGGCCGGGGAATGCTAAGCAGCTAGCTGGCATAATTGAGACAGGGCTGCTCATAAACAGTCCTAGGTTCGAGCTGCATCTACATCCCTGGCAACGCTAAAGAGAATGAGAGATCATCTCCTCTCACTCCTTTGATCTGCGCAAATGAGATGTAGAATAATTAGTGTGGCATGAAAACAAAGTGCCGTCGCCCACTTCTCTCAAAGGGTTTGCTGAGTAAATGTCAGCAACAGAAAAAACTGAGTCACTCCCCTGTCACCCTGCCTTAATAATAATCACATTACCTCAGAGGTCTCAAATGAATTCTACTCTGTAGGAATGTAATCCAGGGGACACAGAAAGTCACAGCGTGTTGTGTCTCGTGTTAGGGAAGTAACTCTCTTTATACTCAAGTACCTCACCTAATGGCAAATCTTTAGTATTGTTCAGATACTGACGTTCATTCAGCACCACTGTAACTGAATGCGTCACTTTCATTGTCATCACTATGAATGATGATAAGGTTATGGTGAATGAGTGCAAAGGTTATACAAAGGTCAAACACAAGAACAAAGAGGTAACAAAGAGATATAATTCATAATAATAATTATTGTTTTATTATATATTTTTTTTTATCCAGGGTTTGCCTCCCCACCTGTCTTGTTTTATGTTGTTGACCATCGTAGACCCTTGAAGTGGTAGTTGTCCCTTGAAGTGGTAGTTGTCTTTCCCCTCACAGATAGGCAACAGTGAGTAAAGGTAGGATGATGTTCCAAGCATGAGGTCTGCCAGAAGTGTTAGATCAGGCAGTGTAAGCTGTCTGCCTGTCTTTCTCTCTGTTTGTGTAGCTACTACAGTTTGATATCAGATAGAAGCAAGTCTTTCATAAAGCCGCTCTGGGCTGTGAAAAGGGCTCAAACTTTCTCCAAATGGAACTATTGAAATGGAGGAGGAACTTTTCTGTCTGCCAGATTTGGCTGGCCTCCTTGTGAACCCGAAAAGCTAAAATCCCATCTCTGGCAGATAGAAAGAAAAAGAGAGGGGGGAGATGGGTGGAAAAGGAGGAGCGAGACAGGGAAGAAGGAAGAGGGGCGCTTGGTTAAAGTTATGCGTGAGAAATAAGCTCATATTGCTTGAAATCTCCCTGGATATATTTCAGGGAGGTGTGTAAGAGCCCATTATAAATATTAATGGCAAAGGGCATCACATTTTCCTGCTTCAGAAGATTGGAGCCTAGATGGGTGGGGGTGCAATATTACCATGTTATTGTGTGTTCAATACACATGAATCTTTAAGGCATGTAGACATCTGTGAACAAACGTGGCCAGATGTTTTGTCCCATTCCTGATATCAATCTTATCTAATCTCAGATAACAATCAAGTTTTTACCATAGTTATCTATTGCTTTTAGGTATTATATTTAGCTAATAGATTTTCAGTAATGTGTGCTGCAAAGCAACATATCAAGTCAGAGATATGAAATAGGCAAACAAGTTGCCCCCTCACCCATTGCCCCTAACCCCCTATATCCTACGTTGACCTAGCAAGCTTGTCCATGTTAAAGACCTGTGTTTCTAAAACACCTCCTTCACCCTTCGCCCCTAACCCCTAACCATATGCTCTAAACCCATCCCCTACAACAAGTGAGCAAGCATGCCCAGTGATAACCCCAAACCTCCTATGCCCTAAACCCTATCCCCTACAACAAGTGAGCAGACATGCCCAGTTATAAAGACCTGGCTGGGTAAACGGAGCCGACACTAGAGGAGATTCATTAGTGGAGGTCCCACGAGGGGGGCATGGGAATAATTACCAATTAGGCTGGCGTCAGGCGCTGGGGTGCGTTGGTGTGGCAGCGATGGGGGGGCATCGAGGGGCTCTGAACGTGCTCCCTGAGCACCGGAGCATACAGGGCATCAGTGTTAAATACAGAGCATCGTTTAATCTAATGCTTCAGTCGCTCGCTGCGATCGCTTGTCAGTTTTGCCAGCTAATTATAAAGTAGCCACATGCACGGCTGACACATTCTCCCTTCTCTCCCCCTTTTCTTTGGCTTCTATCCTCCTTTCCACCCCTAATTTCTCTCCCCATCTACCTCTCTTTTTATATCTACCTCTCCTCTTTCACCATCTTTGTTAGGATACTGTTTGTTGAATACCCACATTTTACCTCTACCTACTAAGAGAAAACCACAAAGGCAAAAAAATTATTCTGCACAAAGACAGAGTCAAATAATAGGAAATGGTGTCCCAAAATAACAAACAGGATTATTGGTCACATACACATATTTAGCAGATGTTATTGCGGATGTAGCGAAATGCTTGTGTTCCTAGCTCCAACAGTGCAGGAGTATCAAGCAATTCACAACAATACAATAAAACAATAAAAGTAAAAGTATATAAATATTAGGACGAGCAATGTCGGAGTGGCATTGACTAAAATACAGTAGAATAGAATACACTATATACATATGAAATTAGGTGTTTGGTGTGTGTGCTCTTTGTCTTACAGTAATTGATAACTTATCCTACTCCCATTGCTTAACTAGCGGCCAGATACAGTCTAGGGTGACCAGAACGTATTGAATAGCCTTCTAATGTCTCACAGTGATAATGACATTCACAGGTCACAGTGGCAGGCGACAGGGGTGGCAGAGTGGGGTTAGTGTGTCAGTGGAGCTAGAGAAACTAGATGTTTGTCGATGTCAAAGGGAGTTAGGGAGCTCGCAAGGAGCATTGAGGCACCATGGCACATTGCTTTGAAGGTATTTTTTTCTCCCAGGCTTCACCTAGTTGACGTTCAGCAGACGTGTGAAGAAAGACGTGGTTGATGGTAGACCCCTCCAACCCCCCACCCATCTCTTCATTTATTATTTTTTACCACTTTTTCTCATCTTCTCTCATCTCTCAATCCTTGGACTCGATCACTGACAGAAGTAAATGGGATGCCATAGCTGGTAGGGGGATGGGGTTGGGTTGTCAGAGACATCTCTCTCTCCCTCTCTCCCTCACCAGGTGATGTGAGAAGTATGTCTCGGAACACAGGTGAGATGGGTTGTATGTCAGCAGTGTACAGAACCTGTTTCCTTCTCTTTCTCTCCTCTTGCTCTCTCTATGGACCCCTAGAACTCTTCTGTGTGTCTGACCGTGTCAACCATGTAAAGCCCTATAGGCATAAGGAAGCTGTCCAACACCTTGTGTACCTAAGATTCAGACCCCTATCGCCCAGAGATGGAGAGAGAGAAAGGGTAGATAGACAGATGGACAGACATTTTCACACATACATGAAGTAGACACGGCACACGTGCACGCATACATGTACACACACTTGCTAAATGTCTCCAATATGTGATATGGTCGGGTCTGTGGTGCTCAGTATGATGTGAAATTGTGTTTCTGAGCATGAAGATGGTTGGATATGTGTGTGTGCGTGCGTGTGTGTGTGGTCACCAACGTGAAGTTCATAGGAGCATATCAAATTTGGTGTCAAATGAAAGCTAAGAACTATATATGTTTTTTAATTAAGGCATATAAAAGATTAGGAATAAGCAAAAGCTTTGATTTCTGATCAAACAGATGCAAAGGGGGTCTTAGAAAACATCTACCAGTAAAAGTCTTAAAAGGTATTAGAAATACATCAAAACACAAACATGTTAAAGTAAAGACCCCTGCCAACTAATAGCAACACACAGGATATTTAGTTTCTAATATCAACAAATAGTTCGTTTTGGAGATTTTATCAGTAACGGAATTTCTGCAATTGAATTGGAAATCATAGTAGTAACAACCCACAGTTGGGTTCACAAGTTTGGACAGCACAGTACGGTACAGTACTATACAATACAGTACAGCACAGCACAGCACAGCACAGCACAGTAGAGTACAGTAAAGAAAAGTATAGTTCAGTACAGTACGGTACAGTAAAGTAGAGTTCAGTACAGTACACAGTAGTGCACACTAGCGTTAAGTACACTATAATGTACTGTATTGTACTGTACTATACTCTACTTTACTTTACTGTACTCTACTGTACTCTACTGTACTGAACTATACTGTACTGTACTGAACGCTACTCTACTTAACTGTACTCTAATGTACTGAACTATGCTATACTTCACTGTACTCTACTGTACTGAACTCTACTGTACTGAATTCTACTTTACTGAACTATACTATACTCTACTGTACTGTACTCTACTCTACTGTACTGAACTCTACTGTACTCTACTATGCTCTACTCTACCGTACTTTGCTGAACTATACTTGACTGTACTTTACAGTACTGTACTGTACTGTACTGAACTATACTTTACTCTACTGTACTGAACTCTACTGTACTGTACTGAAGTCTACTGTACTGTACTCTACTGTGCTGTACTGTACTCTACTGTACTCTACTGAGCCGGACCAACCAAATTTGGTCTTGTTTGGGGGCAGAGCTCATTAAAATAATAAGGCCAGTGTGTAGAATAATACCCAAATATGCAAAGGATGATATTGCATATTCACACTTGTGTACCTATTTAGGATACATCACTGTTATGATGAGTTTCTAGGGTATAACAAAAGACACGTGCTTCGCCTCTAGCTATTCTGAGCTCCTGAACAAAGAGACCCTCTCACTTATATACCCTCTGTTACACGTTTCTTCAACCACATCTGGTAACCATCGGTGGGCACTCCCTTGTCTGATGTTATTCCCTTTTCCCCCAAGTCAGTATCATATCCATCAATCATTCTACCATAAACATCAGTAATCTCCCATGACATAATGGAATGCAGACTCTGTGGCAACAAGTCACTTATCTACTAACTCTAACCTGGTTCACACAACACTATGAAAACATCATAACAATCCAATTTTTTTCTCTCTCTCTTTTGTGGTAAGTAACATTACTTAAGCTCCAACACTTCACATAAAACTTCATATGAAATACAATGCTCTCCAATCAGTAGTATATATATGACTAGAGTCTAAACTATGCTAGATAACTGACCCATCATTTTAGACATGCTACCAAGAAAAACACACATACGAATAAATTGTGAACATCATGACATCATCCACTCAAATACCCAGATACATGACCCTTTCTAAGTTACATGGATATTATAATATATTCAAATGAATATATCAAAATAAAAATAACTTCACTCTTCTTCATCCATGTTCATTCAGAGGAACCCCAAGCTTTTCACTGGTCACTATCTGATCGACTGAGATAGTCTTGTTTCCACATCTTCAATCCTGTAAACCTTAAAATCCACGTTATACATTTCCAACTTAACATTCCCCATTCCTTAATCAACATTATTAATGGACTCTAAACTGGACTAAGATGATATATATTAAGAACTATTACTTTTAATGCCTTCCTGCATGTCTCTAATATTTCCCATAGCTTTATGGCAATTGTGTACAACCTTATTCTCCCCCTATAATCACATACATTCCCTCTTTATCTACTAAAATAGCATCCAATGCTATGCGATTATCAATTGCATTCTGTCCAATGAGTGACATCTCATACTCAATTGCTTGAAAATCCAATACTGTTAATAGGTACAATGTTAAACTCTGACTTTGCTCTCCTAATATGCCTGAACAGACATACACAGTATAACACTCTGTTTTCACTCCCTGTTAAATCAGTACATCCCTAAACTAGTTATGATTTAAGAATTCAACCAAAATCAGATCATATGAAAATAGCATAACCCCATGATAGGAACCAATTAAGTACTTGCCTAGCAACATAGATATGTACCACTCTAAACATCAATATCACCCAATACTTCAAATGTATATAATGATTAATATGTTAATACGTTAACCCAATTACTCAACATATTCATGATTTCAGACACAATCCTCACATTAACTTCTGTCACGATCGTCAGGGAGAGACCAATGCGCAGCGTTGAAGGTGAACATATTTATATTTATTTAATGATCACACGATCAAAACAACAAACGAAAACGTGACGTCTACGGTTTAAACACAAACCAACACGAACAAGAAACCACAAACACAAAGTGAAAGACAGACAGTTAAATATGGCTCCCAATCAGAGACAACCAGCTGACACTCGTTGCCTCTGATTGGGAGTCACTCAGGCCAACATAGAAATACAAACATAGAATACACACCCTGGCTCAACATAAAAGTGTCCCCAGAGCCAGGGCGTGACAGTACCCCCCCCTAAAGGCGCGGACTCCGACCGCGCCAACTAAATACTACAGGGGAGGGACCGGTGGGCACTCCGCCTTGGCGGCGGATCCGGCTCCGGGGCCTGATCCCCACTCCCTCTCCAACCCCCCAAAGTACCCCTGGTCCGGTCTGGCCCCGCTGGCCGGAGCTGGACTGCACACTGATGGAGCGGATTGCTCTAGCTCCGGCGTAACGCATCTGACCGGTGCCGGACCAGGCACCAGTGGAACAGGCACGGGCCGTGCCGGACCGGCGCACGCACACCACTGGCTTGGTGTGGGGAGCAGGAGCGGGCCGGACAGGGCTGGACGCAAACGCACCACAGACTTGGTGCGGGGAGCAGGAATGGGCCGGACTGGGCTGGCGACGCGCACTACAGACTTGGTGCGGGGAGCAGGAATGGGCCGAGCCGGGCTGACGAAGCGCACCACTGACTTGGTGCGGGGAGCAGGAACGGGCCGAGCCGGGCTGACGAGACGCACCACAGACTTGGTGCGGGGAGCAGGAATGGGCCGGACTGGGCTGGCGACGCGCACCACAGACTTGGTGCGGAGAGCAGGAACGGGCCGGACAGGGCTGGACGAAACGCACCACAGACTTGGTGCGGGAGCAGGAACAGACCCGGACCGTACTGGGGACACACACCACTGGCCCTACACCGGGATCTGGAACGGGCCGGACCGGACTGGTAACACACCCCAGTACCTCTCGCCGTGCCTCTCCACCTTCCATCCCCTCTTCGACCAGTGGCCCCCGTAACCTGGCGGCCTCCTCTGCCAACCCGCTGGACCGCTCTATCGCGGCCTCCTGCTGCCCGACGTCGTGAGCCCCCCTAAAAAAAATTCTGGGGGTCTCTCCTCCCCCGTGGGCCAGGCCTCTATCGTTTTCGCCCAACTCTCGCTCCTCTGTCTCCAACTCCCGCTATTCAGCTCCTCAATGGGCTTGACCCAGTCGAAGCTCTTCCTCAACTGTTCCCAAGTCCACCCTCTCTGCTCCTCACTAGGCTTGACCCAGTCGAGGTTGCCACGGAGATCTGCTAGCGATGGCTCCTGGACACGCTGCTTGGTCCGGTTTTGGTGGTTTCTTCTGTCACGATCGTCAGGGAGAGACCAATGCGCAGCGTTGAAGGTGAACATATTTATATTTATTTAATGATCACACGATCAAAACAACAAACGAAAACGTGACGTCTACGGTTTAAACACAAACCAACACGAACAAGAAACCACAAATACAAAGTGAAAGACAGACAGTTAAATATGGCTCCCAATCAGAGACAACCAGCTGACACTCGTTGCCTCTGATTGGGAGTCACTCAGGCCAACATAGAAATACAAACATAGAATACACACCCTGGCTCAACATAACAGTGTCCCCAGAGCCAGGGCGTGACAACTTCCATGTTTCAAACAGTATGATTCAACAATGTCTACTCAAAATAAATCATATGAGTGTATCCTAAGATATTACCATAATGTATTGCTATTTTTAACCTAATACCTATATAAGACAGTTCTCAATTGTACAAGCAATATCCTTCATTTTGAAAATATTTATACTAATACATACTAATGATTTACTTAAATCACTCAGTCATCTTATAAATTATAATCAAAACCAAATTACTTAACTCAACCTAATTTAGAATGACAATTGTTATTGATTCACTTGGTCCTTATCAATCAACATTAAAACCCTCAACTTTATCACCCATTACAACTGTCAGAATGTACATTTATATTAACATACAGTATAAATATCCATAATTCTATTATGACTTTCCTCATCCTGATAATAAATACAGATCATTATCTCAATGCATTCCTAGTACAATTAATTTAACAGTGTATATACCTACTACCCAAATTAGCAAATTTAGATAAATCCAATTTTATTATCAACACAGCTAAGCAACCCATTTTTACTCCGGCACTTAAATCTTCTGGCGTCTCTTCATTATGTTCTTCAGACAGCTTCATAGTTCAAAATGAATTGTCCATGACACATGTCACAACTACAATGTCTCATCCGAGTCACCACCAACTCTACAACCTAATTGTCTTGTCCATTTGCCAACCATTATACCCACAACATTAGAAATGTTGCCTTTGAACATATCTTTCTCCATTCTCACTTAATGGTGGACTCCTGTTCCACTCCCTCGATATAAAAACATGAAAAAATCAGTTGATAGCTTCGATTGGCTGTTGTACACCAGTTGCATGTAGAAGTGTAAGTCGCTCTGGAGCGTCTGCTAAATGACGTAAATGTAAATGTAAATGTAAATGGTGCTTTACAGAAACATCTTCAACGCCTCTGATATTCATCTTCAGCCGGTTCATAGGTTGTATATTTTATTTAGGTACACACCATTCTATGCCAAATTATCCCTGCTATGCATCAAGACACCATCTGTATTTACCTCACTAGAAGACAAAACATAACAGTTTAATTGATTTCATTTCTAATCCAATAAATCCATATAAGCATTGACTACATGACAAATGATTATGTTTTAACAATTATTCTTAATACCAATTTCTAATATACTCCCCAATTTCTATTAGGTAAACCTTTTAAATACATATAACCGAATGGAATGACAGCCAGTTGATTCCTGAACATCTGAAAGATCTTGAAATACTTGGAGGTATGTAGGTCTGTCCCTCCAACGAGGTAGCCAGCAACACCTATTACTGACCTCCCCACCTAGATTCTGTCCAGCTCTTACTTCTGTAATCCTCTACTGCCACACAGTCTCCCATGCACAGAAAATGCCCAGATTCTCCTGTTAGTTCTGGCAGAGAAGCCTTCACCTTTTGAAAGAAAATCTTCAGAACATTGTTAGGTGAGACACAGTATGCTACTTTACCAATCAGGAGAAGCCTTGATTAGGAAGTTCACATTCTTGCATCTTGTTGCAGTCCGCTCGTTCCATAGACAGGCCCCCTCTACATCCTGCCTTATACCACAAATACATTTTCACCTAAAACATTTAATCTAACCCATAACACATTAATTACTACTGCTCCTATTTTTTATACAATTTGCATATTTACCAAAAATCCTCATGCCATCAGTACTTCCCCCTTTTTTTAACACGACTCACATCGTGATTCATGCTTTCAAAAATAAAACAACGACATTGTTTGCTAAACCAAAATAATAAATGAAATTAAAATGACAACATTTGATAATACCTTAACTTACGTGTATCCCATAAAGTAAGTCAAGTAATATCCACCTCGACTAGCGACAGTCATCCCTCATTCAGGGATAGCACTCTCTCTCTTACCTTTTCATGGTCCGAATCATATATATATATATATATATATATATATATATATATATACATACATATATAGGACTATTACCAAATTATAAACTTCTTAATAATTATCCTTACTATAAATTATCCTCTAATTCGGTATTATAAATCACCTTAAATTCCTCATCCCATGCCTCTAGGATTTCCAGTGTGGGTGATCAATTCATACTAGAAAGTCAGGACAGAGTTCAGAGGTCATTGAAATCCCTCAAAGAAGTGTTCCATTCTATAGTATAAACTAATCATTAACAACAGTGAAAACATTTCATAAATGTAATGTATCCCAAGTGTACATTAAGTTCTCATGACATTTCTTCTCAAAAGAAATCACGTGTTTTACCCAAAACAATTTTTTTTTTTTAAACTGTTTGCCCCTTTAAGACTTATCACCTTTGACCTGTTGAAACTCCTTACACTCAAAATAAGCATTGTATGTATATTTGAAAAAAAATAATATTTGGAAAACAACTAACAAAAATAGCCAGGCCTTTGGTAATTTGGTAGCTCCCTTTTACGACCTAATACTGCCAAATGTTACAAACTGCTCCCCCTAGCCCTGGGAAACATTCCAATGAGATAAGGAAATACCCTTTTGCCTGGAAGAGAAATTATACATTTCATTAACATTCAATTACAATCAGTAATCCAAAGATAGTAATTACACACAAAACACGATGCATATATACACCTTCCTATCTCATCAAGAATCATTTGTATCAATCTAATTCCTCATAACTACTCCATAAGAAGATTATATAAAATCTCTCAAAAGATGAAAACCACTCAAAGTTCTTTGAGTTTACAACAAGTATTTTTCATTGATTACTCTTCAGACTTCATCCTCTGTAATTGTCACAATGATTACTGAACCCCTAAATCTGCTCCATGTGATCCCATATCAAATTATCCTAGTATCGTTACTTCATCAACAACATAGGAAATATCTGTTTCCCCTTACATTGTTCCCGTCACCCCTTTAAATGTCATATTTCATTAATTTGCCAATATAATCAATTACTCCGCGTAATGAAGCCTTGATATTTTATCCCAGGCCTCTATTAAAAAGATTGTTTGAGACGTTGTCTCCTACTTCCCCTTAACATATACTGTAGGGGATTTCCATCAATCCTGGAAAAAAACTCCCACTCAGAACACATCAGATAATACCATGTTTCATTAAGTTCCCTACACCTTCTACTATAAACCTATAACCCCTGTTTGGTAATGTAATCATCTCCACTGGTTGCATTGATGTTTTAAAATATAAACCTATTGTTTAATAAATCCAGAACCTACAAAAAATGTTTACTTCTTCATCAGCCTAATAGTAAAAACTATCTCCCATTGTTCAACATACCATAACCAGATTACCGTTTTTAGAATTAATGAACTGTCCGCATAACTCACTGTTGTTTAAACAAACTATAGAATTTAATAATAATAATAAAAAATGGTCAAAGAACGTTCTATATTGAACTATTTAGACATGTGCTCCACCTTATCCCAATGCGTCCTTCATATGTCAATATAGCTCAACTATCACTACTCTTTAGTAAATTGTATCCACAAACCACTACTTCCTAATAACATATTTTCATTCACCTAAATATAAATAATTATTTGAATACCAGTCTAGTAAACAATCCAACTCAACATTTCAGATCTCCCAATGACCCTACTTATCCTTCTTCAAATACTCCAATTCAACATTTCTCATCACCCAAGTAACCTCCTTATCCGTCTAACACAGAAAACCCTCAACAATATCTATCATTCTCTACTGCTGACTTTCCCTCTAACGGTACTTCAACAGATGACAAATTATTTTTAAGTTATAGTCAAAACAAACAAAACATATATTCACAGAGATGCAACTTTAATTACTATGTGATACTATGCGCAATGTGTTGGTAAGACAATCTCTTTCGTATAATCTTATCAATTAAACCAGTAATTCATGTCAACATCATCAATGTAAGAGTTTTGCTTCCGTCCCCACCTGGGCTCGAACCAGGGACCCTCTACACACATCGACAACATTCACCCTCGAAACACCATTACCCGTCGCTCCATAAAATCTGCGGTCCTTGCAAATGAAGTTAAACAACTACTTCCACATCGCAGAGCAAGTTACGTCACCACTCTAAACGCCACTAGTTCGCACCACTAACTAGCTAGCCCCTTCACACCAGTAACATACAACCCCCTCTGACTTCCTTCTCTTCAGCAACCATTAATCCTTGTACACCAAACGTAACCCATAATGTCCCTTACAGCTCTCTCACGTTTCAGCGAGCCACCAATGGCTAACACCCGCAGACAAAAACATGGAAACTCTTCAATTTTTACTAGCAGACCAAATAAAACCCCTTCTCAAACAGCGTTCTGCATATATCTCAATCGTAGGGTTTAACAACTAACTTAACATTAACAATCCTAAATTGCTGTAGTAACTCCATGTTTGGTTCAGTTTATCTGTTACGATAGTGTGTCAGTAATACTTCTGTAGTGACCTCAACCAAAAGTTGCCATAGTCCTCAGTCAATGTTATCTTTCATACTCTGCTTCCTTCCAACACTGCTTCATTATTCCTAGTGTTTGTTTAATATTCATTTTATTCTCTGAGTTCCCTTGCTTCACTTCCTTGAATATAAGACATTCGCTTCTCTATGCATCGTAAACTACATCCTATTTCCCCTGTTTTCAACTAAGATCATAGCCACAGCTCTTATGAAACCACCAATCCGCCATTATTAGAATACAGCAGATCTAGGTAACTGTCCTTTCTAAGTTGGCTACAAGTAACACCAAACACTTGCTGTAGTTGATCAGCATATATTTAATTTATATCCATAGTATCAATATCGAATTTATGGACTGACATTATGCCACCATTCTCAATCGTTTATTCTAGCAAACCCGTAGGTGACTCGAAAAAAATTACTACCACGAAATAAGTGAGTCCTTCCATTTGAAACAATCACGCTACAAACCTTCCATTCTTCATCACCTAAACCAAATACT
Source organism: Coregonus clupeaformis (assembly GCF_020615455.1). NCBI lineage: Eukaryota > Metazoa > Chordata > Actinopteri > Salmoniformes > Salmonidae > Coregonus > Coregonus clupeaformis. Next base: position 8,483,520 of record NC_059199.1, on the reverse strand, counting down.
TTGTAGTATCTAAGCAACACATACCAACAGTTGAATTACACTCAGAAACCCAGATTTGTTTACTCTATGCCATTGCAATGACAAAGAAATCCCACAAAATAGCCCAATTACACTGGTTTATCATCTTACCCTCTGATACAAAATGAAGTTCCTTCACTTCACCACCTTAGCTCCACACCTTATCTCTATCACATGATCCAACATGATCCAACAACGGTACAACTTAGAAAACCCGTATTCATTATTTCCCCACCCATAACGTACGTCTACATTTGGGTGAGCAAGTTAATAAATATATAATGTTAGAAACTTCTAGGTACTCACATCAAATAATCCCTTTGTGTTGTTTTTTTACCAATAAACAATCGACACACAAACCTCTTCAAACATTCTCCCAGAGGACCAAAAAAATTGACTGTAATTTTCAGGACACTGTCCTGCCACTACTCTATAAAACAGCATCACAATATCCATACCACTCCTTGATATTCTTATGACCTCATTCTGTTATATATAGCAACTTCTTATCCAAACTTATATCAAATTATCATATCCATTTCTAGAACTTATTATGCACCCCTCAGATTCAAATTACTTTCTGCTCTTCGTTCATAAAATAGCCCATGTTGTCCCATTCAATTACTTAACTTCGTTAGCTGGCTTTTTCTCCTTATTACTTATATTACTGTTTTTCCAGATACCGGTCTTTTAAACTGGCCATTCATTACTGCTATTAGTTCATGCAATATTAGTAATTAAATACTTAAATCAAATTCCCATTCTGTATCAAAATGTATTTTGCCTATTTTGACTTTTTTGGTGCTTTGATTCAGTATGTTACATTGCATTGGCTCCCTTTCCTGGCCATTTTTGAGTAATTCACAAAATACTAATTCTCTCTTCACCACAGTACTGAACCTCCTTAATTTGTACACATCAAAGGGCCTCAAACCCACTCATTTATAATGCTTTTAACCATTATGACTTGAACATCACAATAAAGGACTCTAACCTTTATTCCTAATCTGTTGAGGACTTGAACCTCACAACTTTTCACCTTTTTAGTATCGTCTTTCTACTAAGGACTGTAACCTTCAACCGTAGGCCTCGAACCTACACCAAAATACCTTATAGGGCTTTTATAACCTTCTACTAAGGACTTTAACCTTAAACCCTAATCTTGCTGAGGACTTGAACCTCTTCATATCTATATTCTTACATCACAGGACTTGAACCTATGAACAATGTTTATTCTATTGTATAATGTCGTACACTCCATAATCTCGTCATGTTGAGGACTCAAACCTCTGACCCATTCTACAATGTCGTACACCTTATAATCTCGTCATGTTGAGGACTCGAACCTCTGACCCATTCCAAAATGTTGCACACATTAAAAGTCCCTACGCCCAATATTGTTACACCCATTCTCCTTCTTCTCTGTTGTTTTTAGTCATTACTCTGACCAAACCCTTCTAAGAATCATAGCACCTTGTTATTGTCTAATAACTCAATACCACTCATCGTCCCCCTCCAAAATATAAACAGGCTACTTACAGTGGGGAGAACAAGTATTTGATACACTGCCGATTTTGCAGGTTTTCCTACTTACAAAGCATGTAGAGGTCTGTAATTTTTATCATAGGTACACTTCAACTGTGAGAGACGGAATCTAAAACAAAAATCCAGAAAATCACATTGTATGATTTTTAAGTAATTAATTTGCATTTTATTGCATGACATAAGTATTTGATCACCTACCAACCAGTAAGAATTCCGGCTCTCACAAACCTGTTAGTTTTTTCTTTAAGAAGCCCTCCTGTTCTCCACTCATTACCTGTATTAACTGCACCTGTTTGAACTCGTTACCTGTATAAAAGACACCTGTCCACACACTCAATCAAACAGACTCCAACCTCTCCACAATGGCCAAGACCAGAGAGCTGTGTAAGGACATCAGGGATAAAATTGTAGACCTGCACAAGGCTGGGATGGGCTACAGGACAATAGGCAAGCAGCTTGGTGAGAAGGCAACAACTGTTGGCGCAATTATTAGAAAATGGTTGAAGTTCAAGATGACGGTCAATCACCCTCGGTCTGGGGCTCCATGCAAGATCTCACCTCGTGGGGCATCAATGATCATGAGGAAGGTGAGGGATCAGCCCAGAACTACACGGCAGGACCTGGTCAATGACCTGAAGAGAGCTGGGACCACAGTCTCAAAGAAAACCATTAGTAACACACTACGCCGTCATGGATTAAAATCCTGCAGTGCACGCAAGGTCCCCCTGCTCAAGCCAGCGCATGTCCAGGCCAATCTGAAGTTTGCCAATGACCATCTGGATGATCCAGAGGAGGAATGGGAGAAGGTCATGTGGTCTGATGAGACATAAATAGAGCTATTTGGTCTAAACTCCACTCGCCGTGTTTGGAGGAAGAAGAAGGATGAGTACAACCCCAAGAACACCATCCCAACCGTGAAGCATGGAGGTGGAAACATCATTCTTTGGGGATGCTTTTCTGCAAAGGGGACAGACGACTGCACCGTATTGAGGGGAGGATGGATGGGGCCATGTATCACGAGATCTTGGCCAACAACCTCCTTCCCTCAGTAAGAGCATTGAAGATGGGTCGTGGCTGGGTCTTCCAGCATGACAACGACCCGAAACACACAGCCAGGGTAACTAAGGAGTGGCTCCGTAAGAAGCATCTCAAGGTCCTGGAGTGGCCTAGCCAGTCTCCAGACCTGAACCCAATAGAACATCTTTGGAGGGAGCTGAAAGTCCGTATTTCCCAGCGACAGCCCCGAAAACTGAAGGATCTGGAGAAGGTCTGTATGGAGGAGTGAGCCAAACCTGGTCAAGACATACAGGAAACGTATGATCTCTGTAATTGCAAACAAAGGTTTCTGTACCAAATAATAAGTTCTGCTTTTCTGATGTATCAAATACTTATGTCATGCAATAAAATGCTAATTAATTCATTAAAAATCATACAATGTGATTTTCTGGATTTTTGTTTTAGATTCCGTCTCTTACAGTTGAAGTGTACCTATGCTAAAAATTACAGACCTCTACATACTTTGTAAGTAGGGAAACTACAAAATCGGCAGTGTATCAAATACTTGTTCTCCCCACTGTAACAGTCTGATGGCCTTGAGATAGAAGCTGTTTTTCATTCTCTCGGTCCCAGCTTTGATGCACCTGTACTGACCTCGCCTTCTGGATGATAGCGGGGTGAACAGGCAGTGGCTCGGGTGGTTGATGTCCTTGATGATCTTTTTGGCCTTCCTGTGACATCGGGTGCTGTAGGTGTCTTGGAGGGCGGGTAGTTTGCCCCCGGTAATGCATTCGGCAGACCGCACCACCCTCTGGAGAGCCCTGCGGTTGTGGGCGGTGCAGTTGCCATACCAGGCGGTGATACAGCCCGACAGGATGCTCTCAATTGTGCATCTGTAAAAGTTTGTGGTAGAGCATGGCACTTGCAATGCCAGGGTTGTGGGTTCGTTTCCCACGGGGGGCCAGTATGAAAATGAATGCACTCACTAACTGTATGTCGCTCTTGATGAGAGCGTCTGTTAAATGACTAAAATGTAATTGTAAATGTAAAATGTTTTAGGTGCTAAGCCAAATTCCTTCAGCCTCCTGAGGTTGAAGAGGCTCTGTTGCGCCTTCTTCACCACACTGTCTGCCTGGGTGGACCATTTAAGTTTGTCGGTGATGTGTACGCCAAGGAACTTGAAGCTATCTACCTTCTCCACTGCAGTCCCGTCGATGTGGACAAGTAGTCCTTGAGTTGTATCGTTTGTTAATCTTTGAAATCAATGTTTTTTGTTTGGCATACATTTTAAGTAAAAAATCTGAGTCAGTTCTGTTACCGTGAAATTGCCTGTGTGTGTATGTGTCCCACCCTGGTAACAGTATGTGTGTGGCTCTACTGTTGGATGGGCATGTCAACACTGTCAGGAATTAACTAATCTACTTCCCTCACACTCTACCGGCTGCTTCCTCTCCCACACTCTTCCCTCACAGACATCTCTCTTTCTCCACTCCTCTGTGTCCATCACACAACTAGATGGTTGTGGGAGGTGAAGGTCTGACCACTTCATACAGAACAGGAAACATACACACGCAGAAGTACATATTCCATACTCCACATACATTACAAAATAGGTGGAAGATACAAGGACAGAGAGCGAGTAAGGAAGGGAAAGATAAATAGAGAAACCATTCTTGTGAATTCTCATCACCAGATTTACAGGGGATTGCAGATTAGAGGCTCCAGATTAGTGTGTTCTCCTGTGATTTAGTTGTGCCCATCTTCAGAGGGCAAACTGTTGTCCCAATGACGAATCCCAGTCAGTCCTTTCATTAGGGATGTTTCTACTGGCTCTAGACTGTCACTAGTAATTAGCTCAGCCTTTATGAACCACAGCTTGAGAAACACTGAACAGAGGCAAGATGGGGGGAGGGGGCTCCGAGTCGTGAATAATTTGATTTGGATTTAGTGTTGCTCAGAAGAATGACACAATTTCAACTGGGATTAATACGGATTTAATTCAATCTGGCCCGGCCCCGAAATAGCCCTCCCCGTGTCCTGCTGTTTGCCTGCAAGCACCTGCTGTTCGCCTGCAAGCACAGCTGCACCTGGCATGGGGTGGGGGGGTTCATTGGTTGTGTGGGGTCTAAGAATGTGTGCGCACGCGTGTGTGCGTGTGTGGGTGTGGTGCTTTCCCTGGCATCACCTCAGCATGTCGCTGCCTGCTTCATCTATTTAATCATAGACTGAATGCCTGGAGCTTGGTTGCTATCAGAGTACCAACATTTCTGTCTCTCTTTCATCTTGCTCTCTGTTTGTTTCACTCTTTATAATGTTTATTGCATATCTACAGTGTATCTGTTAATTGCAAAATGACCATCTGTAATCTAATATTCTTTTCATTTAGCAGACGCTCTTATCCAGAGCGACTTACAGTTAGTGAGTGCATACATTTTTTTCATACTGGCCCGCCGTGGGAAACGAACCCACAACCCTGGCGTTGCAAGTGCCATGCTCTACCAACTGAGCTACACGGGGCCTACTCTCATCTGGAGAGAGTGGCCGACTCTATAAATCTATACATGAACATTTCTACATTAAAATCTACTAATTCTCTATTGTCTACACATGTAATTCCACTAGGGTCCTCAATGCCGTCCAGTTAAATGTGTGTCGACGCCACAGTACTACTTTACAACCTCCATGTCCTGCATGCCCTCTGAGCCACTCATATCCGTCACTCAACACATCTGTTGTCCTCTCCTTAATCTTGTTACAATGGAGCCTGGCTGTCGCTAGCCTCAGCCTTTAGGGAGAGAGTGGTGCGAGAGGAATGAGTAAAATGACGAAGTAGTAGTGCTGAGAGATCAGTGCATTTTGAGGTCGGTTCAGGTTTTGATTCAATTATACAAAAAAAGAATCCCGGTTTCAATTTCTGTTTCCATAATTTTTTTAACATGAAATGCATTATGAAATAATGACGTTACAATGATTTTAGAGCTTTTTCATAGAAGTTCCAAAGCCAAAAATAGTGAACATTCAATAGCCAAAACATTGAAAATTGTCTCTGTCAGGTCCACATTGGGTGGACATCAATCGAAAAATAGGATATTACTATGAAATAATGAAATATTTTAGTTGTGTAATACTTTGTTTTTATTTGATTACTTTATTATTTTTCATTCCTTAAAGATGCACTATGCTGAAATCGCTCTGGCATTTCCTGGTTGCAATTTTTTAAATAGTTCGCCTAATTTCAGTTTATGTGACAAAACAAGCAAGTATAGTGTAGAGAATAATTCTACCATCTAAACCGTTGTGAAATATATTTTCCATAACCCAAAATATTGTATTTTCAGCTGTTTGAAGCTGGTGTACAAAACCAAAAGTAAAACGAAACTTCAGCAGGGGAAGCATAGAAAAAGCGCACATAGAACAGATCTACCGCTTCTTAGACTTGCTTTCAATGAGAATGACAGATCTATAACTCACATTTCTATGTGAATTTGGTCAGGTCACCCAAAAAGTTACATATTGCAGCTTAAAAGTAATCATCTCGTCTCTGCTCAGGCAGTAGCAGTCAGCCAGCCAGGCCATCTAATATTATATCATCCTATTTAGCTAGCCTGCCTAAGTGTGCTGCAGAGCTGTCAGACAAAATCATTTTACTAGTTCTTCAAAGTAGATAAGGCATACTTTTACGAACTGTCGCTGTCCCTCTCGTCTTTGTGTTGTGCACAACCCCTCTCATGCGGTCTGTGTGTATCTAACCTAACGTAGCAGGCATAAAATAAAAGCGTATTCGTCCAGAGATCTGTACATAATGACGAGATGCTCATGTTTCCGCCCTCACAATGGGAGTCGTTGTCCCAAAGGCGGGAAGGCAAGCGACAAGCTTAGGTCCAAAATAAGAAAATAGAAATGCATTTTGCTGATTTTGGACTGATTTTGGCGAGAGTGAACCCTCTCACTTCGTCTCTTCCTCTCTGATACGTCTCAGAGCCGGGAAAAACTGTCGCAATGGATTATGGTCATTGTAGTTAATTACCACGTTTCTGCGCTGAACTAGGTTTAATATTTGCTTAATGAAAACTACAACTCCCTTCAGCCCAGTGTCCCACATAGTTCTTGACTTGATTTCTCAGATTTCTCTCATGAATGATTTGATTTCTCTCTAGAGAAACGGCACGTTAGGCTCACAAAAAAAAACACAACTAAATGGAATTGAAGTAATTGAACCGACGTTGGGAAATTAGTTGTTTAATAACCAAAAAAACGAAAGAAATCGCGAGATTTTCACTTTTACAGGTTTTCAGTCATGTGAAGTATTCTGAACAATACAGGAGAGACTACTGGCTGTGCTACACAATAGGTCATTACGCATTGACCCTCTCCTTACAGAGGAACGGCAGAGCAAAAACAAGGTAACTGCCAGAAGCACTCAAGTTGACAGCCTGAGAGGGGAAGATGTGAGTCACCTCAAGTTGAAAGAGCTAACACTGCAGCTACAGTTGAGTACAAAGGAAAGGCTTCTGCACTTCAGGTAAATATACTGTACCAGTACGCCAAGTTAGTACTCAAAAAAACATACAGCTGAATATGTTCGTTATTATAACTTGGAGTGTGTAAAGTGTAAACTTGTAGATCCATTTTATGTAAACATATTGAGAAATATGTAATACAAGTAAACATATAAGAGGAGATACACCTCAGGTACATACAGGCGAGTGACCTCATAATGTACCCTTCAGTGCCACTAATCACGCTTAACTCATTTCCAAGTTCACCCACCACCTTTAGGTATTGCCATGTGTATTGCAAAGTGTTTGTTCCGCTTTGTTAGCTGGCTGATTTTGCATTTAGAGTGTTGCTGAAAGCGATTAGCAGTTAGCTGAGGCTAAATACCAGAGGAACAGTTTTGAAAAGCGGTTGACGTAGCCTTTGGGATGTTGTTATAAGACTGTGGAATCTGACAGCGGAGCAGGCCCATGCTGCCTCTCATCACTATTGGCAGCTCTAACTGTGGCACTGGTGACAAACAACAACAATCCATCCTCTTCATTTTCCGCAGTTAGCCCGTACTACCTGCTGATCTGATGCAGAGGGGATAGAGAGAAGGGGGGATGGAGGAATGGAGGGATGTCTGTCGCTGACCAGATGCTGACTGTCTCACCTGTTTAGAGGTCAAGGTCTGGGCACTACTGGGTCGCGCTTTGTGTAAGTGTAAGTGTGTACGTGTGTGAGTGAGTATGACGTAGGGGAAGACTTTATAGGGACAGATTATTAACTTTCCTAGGGGGAAGATGGGAAACACTGGAATTGGAGGATGCAAAGAGTCAGTGCTTTGGTCTCAGTGTTCACATTTACTGAGCTTGGGACTATTTTGGAGAGCTTGGGTGTTTCCTGGCGCCGACGAAGATGGTGGCCTCACGACTAGCTCTTAGGAAACTTTGTGGTATTTAGTTTTTTTATTAGCTCAGAAAGTGTTTTGTATCATTAAATATAGCCGGGGAAAACGATTGGATATCAGAGCGGCGGTAACTCACCAGCATTACGACCAGGAATACGACTTTCCCGAAGCAGATCCTTTGTTTGCTCTCCCCAGGGCAATTTAACTGATTCCAGCGGCTGACCCAAAACATCGCCGGCGGAGGAGAGGCACACGGAGCGGCCTGCTGGTTCGACTTAGGAGGCACGCACACCACCCACCGCTTCCAAGTATACAACTCGCTAATGTTCAGTCTCTGGTTAACAAGGTCGACGAGCTCCGGGCAAGGATTTCTTTCCAGAGAGACATCAAGGCCTGTAACATACTTTGTTTCTGTCACGCCCTGGCCTTGAGAGGCCTGTTGTCTTTAGTTGGTTTGGTCAGGGCGTGTGGATCTATGTTAGGATTTCTATGTTTAAGATCTAGATCTGTTTCTATGTTTGGCCGGGTGTGATTCCCAATCAGAGACAGCTGTCGCTCGTTGTCTCTGATTGGGGATCATACTTACAGTGGGGAGAACAAGTATTTGATACACTGCCGATTTTGCAGGTTTTCCTACTTACAAAGCATGTAGAGATCTGTAATTTTTTATCATAGGTACACTTCAACTGTGAGAGACGGAATCTAAAACAAAAATCCAGAAAATCACATTGTATGATTTTTAAGTAATTAATTTGCATTTTATTGCATGACATAAGTATTTGATACATCAGAAAAGCAGAACTTAATATTTGGTACAGAAACCTTTGTTTGCAATTACAGAGATCATATGTTTCCTGTAGGTCTTGACCAGGTTTGCACACACTGCAGCAGGGATTTTGGCCCACTCCTCCATACAGACCTTCTCCAGATCCTTCAGGTTTCGGGGCTGTCGCTGGGCAATACGGACTTTCAGCTCCCTCCAAAGATTTTCTATTGGGTTCAGGTCTGGAGACTGGCTAGGCCACTCCAGGATCTTGAGATGCTTCTTACGGAGCAACTCCTTAGTTGCCCTGGCTGTGAGTTTCGGGTCGTTGTCATGCTTGAAGACCCAGCCATGACCCATCTTCAATGCTCTTACTGAGGGAAGGAGGTTGTTGGCCAAAATCTCGCGATACATGGTCCCATCCATCCTCCCCTCAATACGGTGCAGTCGTCCTGTCCCCTTTGCAGAAAAGCATCCCCAAAGAATGATGTTTCCACCTCCATGCTTCACGGTTGGGATGGTGTTCTTGGGGTTGTACTCATCCTTCTTCTTCCTCCAAACACGGCGAGTGGAGTTTAGACCAAAAAGCTCTATTTTTGTCTCATCAGACCACATGACCTTCACCCATTCCTATTCTGGATCATCCAAATGGTCATTGGCAAACTTCAGACGGGCCTGGACATGCGCTGGCTTGAGAAGGGGGACCTTGCGTGCGCTGCAGGATTTTAATCCATGACGGCGTAGTGTGTTACTAATGGTTTTCTTTGAGACTGTGGTCCCAGCTCTCTTCAGGTCATTGACCAGGTCCTGCCGTGTAGTTCTGGGCTGATCCCTCACCTTCCTCATGATCATTGATGCCCCACGAGGTGAGATCTTGCATGGAGCCCCAGACCGAGGGTGATTGACCGTCATCTTGAACTTCTTCCATTTTCTAATAATTGCGCCAACAGTTGTTGCCTTCTCACCAAGCTGCTTGCCTATTGTCCTGTAGCCCATCCCAGCCTTGTGCAGGTCTACAATTGTATCCCTGATGTCCTTACACAGCTCTCTGGTCTTGGCCATTGTGTAGAGGTTGGAGTCTGTTTGATTGAGTGTGTGGACAGGTGTCTTTTATACAGGTAACGAGTTCAAACAGGTGCAGTTAATAAAGGTAATGAGTGGAGAACAGGAGGGCTTCTTAAACAAAAACTAACAGGTCTGTGAGAGCCGGAATTCTTACTGGTTGGTAGGTGATCAAATACTTATCATGCAATAAAATGCAAATTAATTACTTAAAAATCATACAATGTGATTTTCTGGATTTTTGTTTTAGATTCCGTCTCTCACAGATGAAGTGTACCTATGATAAAAATTACAGACCTCTACATGCTTTGTAAGTAGGAAAACCTGCAAAATCGGCAGTGTATCAAATACTTGTTCTCCCCACTGTAAGTAGCCTGTTTGCCTACCTTAGTTGTGGGATCTTGTTCCGTGTTAGGATTGTATGTGTATAGCCTGAGGACTTCACGTTACGTTGTTTCTTGTTTTGGCCAAAAATATCAAGGACATCAACCACCCGAGCCACTGCCTGTTCACCCCGCTATCATCCAGAAGGTGAGGTCAGTACAGGTGCATCAAAGCTGGGACCGAGAGAATGAAAAACAGCTTCCATCTCAAGGCCATCAGACTGTTAAATAGCCATCACAAGCACATTAGAGGCTGCTGCTGCCTATTGAAATCTCTGGCCACTTTAAGAAATGGAACACTAGTCACTTTAATAATCTTTACATATCTTGCACTACTCATCTCATATGTATATACTGTATTCTATTCTATAATATTCTACTGTATTTTAGTCCATGCCGCTCTGTCATTGCTTGTCCATATATGTATATATTCTTAAATTCCATTCCTTACTAGATTTATGTGTATTGGGTATATGTTGTGAAATTGTTAGATATTACTTGTTAGATATTACTGCACTGTCGGAGCTAGAAGCGCAAGCATTTCACTACACCCACAATAACATCTGTATGTGACAAATAAAATTTGATTTGATAAGGTTCTATCTGCATTTTTGTCTAAATTGTATTATTGACATAGCCTTGTTCTGCTCAATGTTCTCTACCTATATAGTACTATAAATACCCCAATTTATGTTGTTAAGTTCAAAGATTACAATATATAAATCGCTGACACCATTTAAACCAATAAGGGTTCGGAACTTTAAAGCCAATTATCTCAGAATCATCTTTTTGCAGATAGAACCTTATAGTCCCAAGCTCTCGATTTGTCTCATTCCGGTCTAACTGTTTTAATCCCTGGTTCACTCTAGTCTGAATACTCATCCAAGCCTCACTCTCCTTATAGTCTCCTCATTCTCCGTTCAGTGTCATTTCTCATTGGAGTGTTCACAATGCACTCTCTTTGTCTGAATTCCAATGCAGACACTGCATCAAACTCCATTGTTTGACACTCCCTCCTCTTCCACTTTAGACCTGTTTTTCCTCTCTCTGTCCATCTCCTCTGAGGAGCCTTGGAGCCCCCCTCCACTGCACCCCTGTGGAAGGAGATTCATTTGGAGGCTTTGAGTAGAGCTCTCTATTTCTCCAAGAGTTATCTCCTGCCTTAGTGGAGGGCTGTGAAAACAACATGCATTCCCCCTAGAGTTCACTGCTACCGCTCCACACACACACATAGAGAGAGAGCGTGAGAGAGAGAGAGAGTGTGAGAGAGAGAGAAAGAGAGAGAGAGCAGACCTAACCCACTCTATTAAATTAGTCAAAACTGGAATATTTTACATCTAGCTAGAAATTAATAAGGAACATTTCCTCATGTGTGCTACTTAACTGTGCCCTTGACTTTTTCCACATTTTGTTACGTTACAGCCTTATTAAAAAATGTATACAAAATAAATAATCTCATCAATCTACACACAATACCCCATAATGACAAAGCGAAAACAGGTTTGTAGAAATTTTAGCAAATCTATTCAAAATAAAAAAACAGAAATACCTTATTGACATAAGTATTCAGACCCTTTACTATGAGACTCGAAATTGAGCTCAGGTGCATCCTGTTTCCATTGATCACCCTTGAGATGTTTCTACAACTTGATTGGAGTCCACCTGTGGTAAATTCAATTGATTGGACATGATATGGAAAGGCACACACCTGTCTATATAATGTCCACAGTTGACAGTGCATGTCAGAGCAAAAACCAAGCCATGAGGTCGAAGGAATTGTCCGTAGAGCTGCGAGACAGGATAGTGTCAAGGCACAGATCTGGGGAAGGGTACCAAAACATTTTTGCATTAAAGCATTGAAAGTCCCCAAGAACACAGTGGCCTCCATCATCCTTAAATGGAAGAACTTTGGAACCACCAAGATTCTTCCTAGAACTGGCCGACCGGCCAAACTAAGCAATCGGGGGAGAAAGGCCTTGGTCAGGGAGGTGACCAAGACCCGATGGTCACTCTAACAGAGCTCCAGAGTTCCTCTGTGGAGATGGGAGAACCTTCCAGAAGGACAACCATCTCTGTAGAACTCCACCAATCAGGCCTTTAGGGTAGATTCGCCAGACGGAAGCCACTCCTCAGTAAAAGGCACATGACAGCCCGCTTGGATTTTGCCAAAAGGCACCTAAAGGACTCTCAGGCCATGAAAAACAAGCTCTGGTCTGATGAAACCAATATTGAACTCTTTGGCCTGAATGCCAAGCGTCACGTCTGGATGAAACCTGGCACCATCCCTACGATGAAGCATGGTGATGGCAGCATCATGCTGTGGGGATGTTTTTCAGCGGCAGGGACTGGGAGACTAGTCAGGATCGAGGCAAAGATGAACGAAGCAAAGTACAGAGAGATCCTTGATGAAAACCTGCTCCAGAGCGCTCAGGTCCTCAGACTGGGATGAAGGTTGACCTTCCAACAGGACAATGACCCTAAGCACACAGCCAATACAATGCAGGAGTGGCTTCAGGACAAGTCTCTGAATGTTCTTGAGTGGTCCAGCCAGAGCCCGGACTTGAACCCGATCAAACATCTCTGTAAAGACCTGGAAATAGCTGTGCAGCAACACTCCCCATCCAACCTGACAGAGCTTGAGAGGATCTGCAGAGAAGAATGGGAGAAGCTCCCCAAATACAGGTGTGCCACACTTGTAGCATCATACCAAAGAAGACTCGAGGCTGTAATCGCTGCCAAAGGTGCTTCAACAAAGTACTGAGTAAAGGGTCTGAATACTTATATAAATGTGATATTTCCAGGGGGGTTTTGTAAAAAAATCTAAAAACCATTATGGGGTATTGTGTGTAGATTGATGAGGAAAAAAACAATGTAATACATTTTAGAATAAGGCTGTAACGTAAAAAAAAATGGAAAAAGTTAAGGGGTCTGAATACTTTCCGAATGAACTGTGTATCCCCCCAATAGAATCCCCATACTTTAACGATGACAACTTCTCCATCCTAGAGGGGGAGATCAACCATTTCCAGGTCCAGGGACATGTACTAGTCTGTGGCGACCTAAATGCCAGAACTGGACAAGAACCTGACACTCTTAGCACACAGGGGGGCAAACACCTACCTGGAGGTGACAGCATTCCCTCCCAAATATGCCCCCCTAGACACAACTATGACAAAACAACCAACAAAAACCGGTCACAACTCCTGCAGTTCTGTCGCACGCTGGGTCTGTACAAAGTCAATGGTAGGCTTCGAGGGGACTCTTACGGTAGGTACACCTACAGCTCATCCCTTGGCAGTAGTACTGTAGATTACTTTATCACTGACCTCAACCCAGGGTCTCTAAGTGTTCACAGTCAGCCCACTGACACCACTATCAGATCACAGCAAAATCACAGTCTACTTGAACAGAGCATAATATTAAGAAATGTTATAGATTGAAGGAAAGTTGTGTAGAAACCTACCAGAAGAAAATTAGGCAACAACAAATTCAATCCCTTCTAGACATCTTCCTGGACAAAACTTTTCACTGTAATAGTGAAGGTGTAAACTTGGCAGTAGAAAACCTCTCAGCTTCCCTATCAAATCTGAAAATGTCAAGCAGACAACCTAAGAAAATTAACAACAATGACAAATGGTTTGATAAAGAATGCAAAAACCTAAGAAATAAATTGAGAAACCTATCCAACCAAAAACATAGAGACCCAGAAAACCTGAGCCTACGCCTTCACTATGGTGAATCACTAAAACAATACAGAAATACACTACGGAAAAAGAAGGAACAGCAAGTAAGAAATCAGCTCAATGTAATTGAAGAATCCATAGAATCTAACCACTTCTAGGATGATTGGAACACACTAAACAAACAACACACAGAGTTATCTATCCATTACCCCATACAGCGCCGGAGAAGATGGCTGCCGTTTTACAGCCCTCTAACCAATTGTACTATTATGTGTGTTTTTCCGCGTTATTTGTAATTTATTTTGTACATAATGTTTCTGCCATCGTCTCTTATAACCAAAAAGAGCTTCTGGATATCAGGACAGCGATTACTCACCTCGTATTGGACGAAGATTTTTTCTTCAACGAGGCGGCCGCGAAGGATATCATACAGACACGCGACAAGGCCCAAATCCCCGTCATTCGCGTGAGGAAGAGACGGAGATATCGTGGACGGAGATCGGGGTGCCTTGTAAGGATCCGACGGCGAGCGAGTAAACTGCCTCTTCCATCAATCCTATTAGCCAACGTTCAATCTTTTGAAAATAAAGTGGACGACTTAAGATTACGGTTATCCTACCAACGGGACATTAAAAACTGTAATATATTATGTTTCACCGAGTCGTGGCTGAACGACGACAATGATAACATTCAGCTAGCAGGCTATACGCTACATCGGCAGGACAGAACGGCTGACTCCGGTAAGACAAGGGGTGGCGGTCTGTGTATATTTGTAAACAACAGCTGGTGCACAAAATCAAATACTAAGGAAGTCTCGAGGTTTTGCTCGCCTGAGGTAGAGTATCTTATGATAAGCTGTAGACCCCACTATTTACCAAGAGAGTTTTCATCTATATTTTTCATAGCTGTCTATTTACCACCACAAACCAATGCTGGCATTAAGATTGCACTGAATGAGTTGTACAAGGCCATTAACCAACAGGAAAACGCTCATCCAGATGCAGCGCTCCTAGTGGCCGGGGACTTTAATGCAGGGAAACTTAAATCCGTTCTACCTAATTTCTACCAGCATGTTAAATGTGCAACCAGAGGGAAAAAAACTCTAGACCACCTTTACTCCACACACAGAGACGCATACAAAGCTCTCCCTCGCCCTCCATTTGGCAAATCTGACCATAACTATATCCTCCTGATTCCTGCTTATAAGCAAAAACTAAAGCAGGAAGCACCAGTGACTCGGTTAATAAAAAAGTGGTCAGATGACGCAGATGCTAAGCTACAGGACTGTTTTGCTAGCACAGACTGGAACATGTTCCGGGATTCTTCAGACAGCATTGAGGAGTACACCACATCAGTCACTGGCTTCATCAATAAGTGCATCGATGATGTCGTCCCCACAGTGACCGTACGTACATACCCCAACCAGAAGCCATGGATTACAGGAAACATCCGCACTGAGCTAAAGGGTAGAGCTGCCGCTTTCAAGGAACGGGACTCTAACCCGGACGCTGATAAGAAATCCCGCTATGACCTCCGACGAACCATCAAACAGGCAAAGAGTCAATACAGGTCTAAGATTGAATCGTACTACACTGGCTCTGACGCTCGTCGGATGTGGCAAGGCTTGAAAACTATTACAGACTACAAAGGGAAGCACAGCCGCGAGCTGCCCAGTGACACAAGCCTACCAGACGAGCTAAACCACTTCTATGCTCGCTTCGAGGCAAGCAACACTGAAGCATGCATGAGAGCACCAGCTGTTCCGGATGACTATGTGATCACGCTCTCCGTAGCCGATGTGAGTAAGACTTTTAAGCAGGTCAACATTCACAAGGCCGCAGGGCCAGACGGATTACCAGGACGTGTACTCCGAGCATGTGCTGACCAACTGGCAAGTGTCTTCACTGACATTTTCAACATGTCCCTGACTGAGTCTGTAATACCAACATGTTTCAAGCAGACCACCTTAGTCCCCGTGCCCAAGGACTCCAAGATAACCTGCCTAAATGACTACCGACCCGTAGCACTGACGTCTGTAGCCATGAAGTGCTTTGAAAGGCTGGTCATGGCTCACATCAACAGCATTATCCCAGAAACCCTAGACCCACTCCAATTTGCATACCGCCGCAACAGATCCACAGATGATGCAATCTCTATTGCACTCCACACTGCCCTTTCCCACCTGGACAAGAGGAACACCTACGTGAGAATGCTATTCATTGACTACAGCTCAGAATTCAACACCATAGTGCCCTCTAAGCTCATCACTAAGCTAAGGATCCTGGGACTAAACACCTCCCTCTGCAACTGGATCCTGGACTTCCTGACGGGCCGCCCCCAGGTGGTAAGGGTAGGTAACAACACATCTGCCACACTGATCCTCAACACGGGGCCCCTCAGGGGTGCGTGCTCAGTCCCCTCCTGTACTCTCTGTTCACCCATGACTGCATGGCCAGGCACGACTCCAACACCATCATTAAGTTTGCCGACGACACAACAGTGGTAGGCCTGATCACCGACAACGATGAGACAGCCTATAGGGAGGAGGTCAGAGATCTGGCCGTGTGGTGCCAGGACAACAACCTCTCCCTCAATGTGACCAAGACAAAGGAGATGATTGTGGACTACAGGAAAAAAAAGAGGACTGAGCACGCCCCCCATTCTCATCGACGGGGCTGTAGTGGAACAGGTTGAGAGCTTCAAGTTCCTTGGTGTCCACATCACCAACAAACTATCATGGTCCAAACACACCAAGACAGTCGTAAAGAGGGCACGACAAAGCCTATTCCCCCTCAGGAGACTAAAAAGATTTGGCATGGGTCCTCAGATCCTCAAAAAATTATACAGCTGCACCATCGAGAGCATCCTGACTGGTTGCATCACCGCCTGGTATGGCAACTGCTTGGCCTACGGCCCAGTACATCACTGGGGCAAAGCTTCCTGCCATCCAGGACCTCTATACCAGGCGGTGTCAGAGGAAGGCCCTCAAAATTGTCAAAGACTCCAGCCACCCTAGTCATAGACTGTTCTCTCTGCTACCGCACGGCAAGCGGTACCGGAGTGCCAAGTCTAGGTCCAAAAGACTTCTCAACAGCTTCTACCCCCAAGCCATAAGACTCCTGAACAGCTAATCATGGCTACCCGGACTATTTGCACTGCCCCCCCACCCCATCCTTTTTACGCTGCTGCTACTCTGTTAAGTATTTATGCATAGTCACTTTAACTCTACCCACATGTACATATTACCTCAACTACCTCAACTAGCCGGTGCCCCCCGCACATTGACTCTGCAACGGTACCCCCTGTATATATAGCCTCCCTACTGTCACTTTATTTTACTTCTGCTCTTTTTTTTCTCAACACTTTTTTTGTTGTTGTTTTATTTTTACTTTTTTTGTTTAAAATAAATGCACTGTTGGTTAAGGGCTGTAAGTAAGCATTTCACTGTAATGTCTGCACCTGTTGTATTCGGCGCATGTGACCAATAAAATTTGATTTGATTTGAAACAAAGAACAAACAGCTAAGACATATACATGATCAAATACAAATCTTAGAATCAACTATTGAAGACTACCAGAACCGACTGGATTCTCCAATTACATTGAATTAACTACAGGGCAGAATACAAACCCTCCAACCCAAAAAGGCCTGTGGTGTTGATGGTATCCTAAATTAAATGATAAAATATACAGACCAGAAATTACAATTGGCTATACTTAAACTTTTTAACATCATCCTCAGCTCTGGCATCTTCCCCAATATTTGGAACCAAGGACTGATCAACCCAATCCACAAAAGTGGAGACAAATTTGACCCCTATAACTACCTTGGGATATGCATCAACAGCAACCTTGGGAAAATCCTCTGCATTATCACTAACAGCAGACTCGTACATTTCCTCAGTGAAAACAATGTTCTGAGCAAATGTCAAATTGGCTTTTTACTAAATTAAAGTACGACAGACCACGTATTCACCCTGCACACCCAAATCTATAAACAAACAAACCAAAATGCTCATGCTTTGATGATTTCAAAAAAGCTTTTGACTCAATTTGTGACTAGTTTCAGGAAACTAGGCGTATGTCGCGCGTCACTACTTCACAGGAGAGCCATTTGAACGTAAACTTTTTTTTAAATCAAAATGCATTTTTGGGCAGAAATGCCTTCTGGAACTTTCATGTGCCTTAATAACAAACTTGTATGCCATCTGTAAATATGAATAAAATTGTTACATTATGAGCCTAGCTGGTTTAGCCACAGAAACAACAACCTTCCCGCTAGCCATGATTGGCTGAGATAATGAGTGGGCTGGACATGCCGAGAGATGAGTTCGGATTGGTCTGCCATGTAGCACGCTTCTGTCTATAACATGAGCTGGTCAGTATATGTAGGTAAACCTTTGTAACGCAGCTTTTATAAAAGATATCACGTAGTAGAACTGCATAAGTGTTGCTCTCCACTTTCTGGAGGACTGAGTTTTGAAATCAGTGGAATTAGAGTATAATAGCTAAGGAGATGGAGAAAATTCTGGCGTTTGATTGCAAATATGCAGACGGTGTCAAAAAGAGAACACACAGAAGGCTGTTGTATAAAACACCTGTCTCCGGATTACATCTTCAAGCTAAGGGCAACCATGGCATCCGTGACAGAGAGGGATATGGGTAAGATAGTCTAGCTAGCTACATTTTCAGATATTACACATTTCTAATTTTGTCAGAAAGTCGTTTTCAAGTTAAAGTGTACTGTTAGCTAGCTAGCTAACGCTAGCTGGCTGGCTCGCTAGCCAGCTAACATTACGTGTATGATCTGTGTAGTTATATTATTCGTATCTCAGAGCCATTTGCATTGCTAGTTATAGCCTAATGTTAGCTAGCTAACATTGAACCTGGTTGGTTAGCTACATGCAGATTCATGCAGGGTAGTAACGTTATGAGTTGGGATTATGGTTTATTGTTTAGCTAGCTACATGTCTAAACAAAAGACTCCACTATGCAAGTAACCATTTCAATAGAATGTTCATGATGTCACTGCGACAACAGTCGATAGATGTAGCTGGTAAATTCGCTCTGGTTATCTACTCCGATTTCAGAGCACTCGTCTGAGTGTGCCAGAACGCAGAATAACTGACGAATTTACAAACTCCCAACTCCCGTTGAATACGGCCGGTGTCAGTCAACTTTGGCAAAAAAGCGTATTTCAATTGTTGCCAGCAGCATAGTTGCAGTCACCAACGCTTTGGATAACATAAAAACAGCCTAACCAGCTCTTCTAGGGTGAGTAAAATAGTCAGAGTGAGCTGTTCCCTCTCATGTGTCTGGAAGTAACTAGCAAGCTAGCCAACGTTAGCCAGTTAGCTTGGGTGCTTGACTGCTGTTGTTAGGTCAGAACGCTCGGATCAACCCTACTCCTCGTCCACAGCGTCCAGTGTGCACTCTGAATGCTCCGAGAGTGAAACGCTCTGAATTTACGAAAGGACAATCTGACAACGCTCTGAGTTTACGAATGCCCAGAGCGCACTCTGAGCACACTCTGGCACTCCAGATTGAATTTACAAACACATCCGTAGTATAAACCAGCCTTTAATCTTGAAGTCTTTGGTTGTTTAGTACATGGCCTCACATGTGAATCCTTAAAGAGCTGGGTGGGGCTAAAGCTTAAGAGGTTGTGAACAATGCTGAAAGGGTGTAGACAAAGAAGAGCTCTACAGTAGGTGTACCAAAACATTCAAGGGCCATTTTCTCAAAAGTGAGGTTACAAGTTTATCAAGCAGAATTACTTTCCCATTGTTCCTCAACTGTAGTGTATGATCTATAGTGCTTTCGAAAAGTATTCAGACTCCTTTTTTCCACATTTTGTTAGGTTACAGCCTTATTCTAAAATTTATTAAATTGTTTTTTTCTCCTCATCAATCTACCCCATAATGACAAAGCAAAAACTGTTTTTTTGAAATCTTTGCTAATAAAAAAATAAAAAATAAAAAATTAAATATCACATTTACATAAGTATTCAGACCCTTTACTCAGTACTTTGTTGAAGCGCCTTTGGCAGCGATAACAACCTCGAGTCTTCTTGGGTATGATGCTACAAGCTTGGCACACCTGTATTTGGGGAGTTTCTCCCATTCTTCTCTGAAGATCCTCTCAAACTTTGTCAGGTTGAATGGGAAGTGTTGCTGCACAGCTATTTTCAGGTCTCTCCAGAGATGTTTGATTGGGTTCAAGTCTGCGCTCTAGCTGGGCCACTCAAGGACATTCAGAGACTTGTCCTGAAGCTACTCCTGCATTGTCTTGGCTGTGTGCTTAGGGCCGTTGTCCTGTTGGAAGGTGAACCTTCGCCCCAGTCTGAGGTCCGAAGCGCTCTGGAACAGTTTTCATCAAGGATCTCTCTGTACTTTGCTTCGTTCATCTTTGCCTCGATCCTGACTAGTCTACCAGTCCCTGCCGCTGAAAAACATCCCAGCAGCATGATGCTGCCACCACCATGCTTCACTGTAGGGATGGTGCCAGGTTTCCTCCAGACATGACGCTTGGCATTCAGGCCAAAGCGTTCAATCTTGGTTTCATCAGACCAGAGAATCTTGTTTCTCATGGTCTGAGAGTCTTTAGGTGCCTTTTGGCAAACTCCAACCGGGCTGTCATGTGCCTTTTACTGAGGAGTGGCTTCCGTCTGGTCACTCTACCATAAAGACCTGATTGGTGGAGTGCTGCAGAGATGGTTGTCCTTCTGGAAGGTTCTCCCATCTCCACAGAGGAACTCTGGAGCTCTGTCAGAGTGACCATCGGGTTCTTGGTCACCTCCCTGACCAAGACCCTTCTCCCCTGGTTGCTCAGTTTGGCCGGGTGGCCAGCTCTAGGAAGAGTCTTGGTGGTTCCAAATGTATTTCATTTAAGAATGATGGTGGCCACTGTGTTCTTGGGGACCTTCAATGCTGCAGAAATGTTTTGGTACCCTTCCCCAGATCTCTGCCTTGACACAACCTATTTTTGCTTTGTCATTATGGGGTATTGTGTGTAGATTGCTGAGGATTTTTATTTATTTAATCCATTTTAGAATAAGGCTGTAACGTAACAAAATGTGGAAAAAGTCAAGGGGTCTGAATACTTTCCGAAGGCACTGTACCATCTCTACTTTTATCCAATGTAAAATACACCATTTAAAATTTTGCTACATACAAGCCGGTCGGTCACTTCTACGCCATTAAAAGGAACGTAAAATTTGACATACCAATTAGGAATTGGCTAAAAATACTTGAATCAGTTATAGAACCCATTGCCCTTCATGGTTGTGAGGTCGGAGGTCCGCTAACCAACCAAGAATTCACAAAATGGGACAAACAACAAATTGAAATCTGCATTCAGAATTCTGCAAAAATACCCTACATTTACAACGTAAAACACCAAATAATGCATTCAGAGCTGAATTAGGCAGATACCCACTAATGATCAAAATCTAGAAAAGAGCCGTTAAATTCTGCAACCACCTAAAACAGACCCCACAGAGCCCCAGGACAGCAACACAATTAGACCCAACCAAATCATGAGAAAAAGTAACGATAATTACTTGACACATTGGAAAGAATTTACAAAAAAAACAGAGCAAAGTAGAATGCCATTTGGCCCTAAACCGAGAGTACACAGTGGCAGAATACCTGACCACTGTGACTGACCCAACATTTGCAATCTACTGTAGAGAGAGCCTGCAGAGCTCTATCATACTATCCAGGTCTGTGCCCAAACAGTTTGAGCTTCTCCTTCTAAAAATCCACCTTTCCAGAAATAAGTCTCTCACTGTTGCCGCTAGCTACAGACCCCCCTCAGCCCCCAGCTGTGCCCTGGACACCAAATGTGAATTGATTGCCCTCCATTTATCCTCAGAGTTCGTACTGCTTGGTGACCTAAATTGGGATATGCTTAACACCCCGGCCATCCTACAATCCAAACTAGATGCCCTCAATCTCACACAAATTATCAACGAACCTACCAGGTACAACCCTAAATCCGTAAACATGGGTACCCTCATAGATATCATCCTGACTAACCTACCCTCAAAATACACCTCCGCTGTCTTCAACCAGGATCTCAGCGATCACTGCCTTATTGCCTGCGTCCGTAACGGGTCCGCGGTCAAACGACCACCCCTCATCACTGTCAAACGCTCCCTAAAACACTTTAGCGAGCAGGCCTTCCTAATTGACCTGGCCCAGGTATCCTGGATGGATATAGATCTCATTCCGTCAGTAGAGGATGCCTGGTTGTTCTTTAAAAGTAATTTCCTCTCAATCTTAAATAAACACGCCCCATTCAAAAAATACAGAACTAAGAACAGATATAGCCCCTGGTTCTCCTCAGACTTGACTGCCCTTGACCAGCACAAAAACATCCTGTGGCGTACTGCATTAGCATCAAATAGCCCCCGCGATATGCAACTTTTCAGGGAAGTTAGGAACCAATATACACAAGCAGTCAGGAAAGCAAAGGCTAACTTTTTCAAACAGAAATGTGCATCCTGTAGCACTAACTCCAAAAAGTTTTGGGACACTGTAAAGTCCATGGAGAATAAGATCACTTCCTTCCAGCTGCCCACTGCACTGAGGCTAGGAAACACTATCACCACCGATAAATCTACAATAATCGAGAATTTCAACAAGCATTTTGCTACGGCTGGCCATGCTTTCCACCTGGCTACCACTACCCCGGCCAACAGCTCTGCACCCTCCGCTGCAACTTGCCCATGCCCCCCGCTTCTCCTTCACACAAATTCAGACAGCTGATGTTCTGAAAGAGCTGCAAAATCTGGACCCCTACAAATCAGCTGGGCTAGACAATCTGGACCCTTTCTTTCTAAAACTAGCCGCCGAAATTGTCGCAACCCCTATTACTAGCCTGTTCAACCTCTCTTTCGTAACGTCTGAGATCCCCAGAGATTGGAAAGCTGCCGCGGTCATCCCCCTCTTCAAAGGGGGTGACACTCTAGATCCAAACTGTTACAGACCTATATCCATCCTGCCCTGCCTTTCGAAAGTATTTGAAAGCCAAGTTAACAAACAGATCACCGACCATTTCGAATCCCACCGTACCTTCTCCACTATGCAATCCGGTTTCCGAGCTGGTCATGGGTGCATTTCAGCCACGCTCAAGGTCCTAAAAGATATTATAACCGCGATCGATAATAGACAGTACTGTGCAGCCGTCTTCATCGACCTGGCCAAGGCTTTCGATTCTGTCAACCACCGCATTCTTATTGGCAGACTAAATAGCCTTGGTTTCTCAAATGACTGCCTCGCCTGGTTCACCAACTACTTCTCAGATAGAGTTCAATGTGTCAAATCGGAGGGCCTGTTGTCTGGACCTATGGCAGTCTCTATGGGGGTGCCACAGGGTTCAATTCTTGGGCCGACTCTTTTCTCAGTGTATATCAATGATGTCGCTCTTGCTGCTGGTGACTCTCAGATCCACCTCTACGCAGACGACACCATTTTGTATACATCTGGCCCTTCATTGGACACTGTGTTAACAAACCTCCAAACGAGCTTCAATGCCATACAACACTCCTTCAGTAGCCTCCAACTGCTCTTAAACACTAGTAAAACTAAATGCATGCTCTTCAATCGAACGCTGCTGGCACCCGCCCACCCGACTAGAATCACTACTCTCGACGGGTCTGACCTAGAGTATGTGGACAACTACAAATACCTAGGTGTTTGGTTAGACTGTAAACTCTCCTTCCAGACTCACATTAAGAATCTCCAATCCAAAGTTAAATCTAGAATCGGCTTCCTATTTCGCAACAAAGCCTCCTTCACTCATGCTGCCAAACATGCCCTCGTAAAACTGGCTATCCTACCGATCCTTGACTTCGGCGATGTCATTTACAAAATAGCCTCCAACACTCTACTCAGCAAATTGGATGTAGTCTATCACAGTGCCATCTGTTTTGTCTCCAAAGCCCCATACACTACCCACCACTGTGACCTGTACGCTCTTGTTGGCTGGTCCTCACTACATGTTCGTCGTCAAACCCACTGGCTCCAGGCCATCTATAAATCACTGCTAGGCAAATCCCCGCCTTATCTTAGCTCATTGGTCACCATAGCAGCACCCACCCGTAGTCTGCGTTCCAGCAGGTATATCTCACTGGTCATCCCCAAAGCCAACACCTCCTTTGGCCGCCATTCCTTCCAGTTCTCTGCTGCCAATGACTGGAACGAATTGCAAAAATCTCTGAAGCTGGAGACTCTTATCTCCCTCACTAACTTTAAGCATCAGTTGTCAGAGCACCTTACCGATCACTGCACCTGTACACAGCCCATCTGAAATTAGCCCACCCAACTACCTCATCCCTATATTGTTATTTATTTTGCTCTTTTGCACCCCAGTATCTCTATTTGCACATAATCTCTTGCACATCTATCATTCCAGTGTTAATACTAATTGTAATTATTTTGCACTATAGCCTATTTATTGCCTTACCTCCATAACTTGCTACATTTGCACACACTGTATATATATTTTATGTTGTATTTATTGACTTTATGTTTTTTTTTGGACTCCATATGTAACTCTGTGTTGTTGTTTTATCGCACTGCTTTGCTTTATCTTGGCCAGGTCGCAGTTGTAAATGAGAACTTGTTCTCAACTGGCTTACCTGGTTAAATAAAGGTGAAATAAAATAAAAATAAATAAAAAAATTAAGGAAAGCTTTGACTATGTACAGACTCAGTGAGCATAGCCTTGCTATTGAGAGCGGCTGCCTTAGGCAGACCTGGCTCTCAAGACAAGACAGGTTATGTGCACACTGCCCACAAAATGAGGTGGAAACTGAGCTACACATCCTAACCTCCTGCCAAATCTATGACCATATTAGAGACACATATTTCCCTCAGACTACACAAACCCACAAAGAATTTGAAAACAAATATTTTAATAAACTCCCATATTTATTTTTATTTTAGTCATTTAGCAGACGCTCTTATCCAGAGCGACTTACATGAGCAATCAGGGTTAAGTGCCTTGCTTAAGGGCACATCGACAGATTTTTCACCTAGTCGGCTAGGGGATTAGAACCAGCGACCTTTCGGTTACTGGCACAACACTCTTACCCACTAAGCTACCTGCCGCCATATCTATTGGGTAAAATACCACAGTGTGCCATAACAGCAGCAAGATGTGTAACATGTTGCCACAGGAAAAGGGCATCCAGTGAAGAACAAACACATAAATAAACACAAATACAACTCATATTTATGTTTATTTATTGTCCCTTTTGTACTTTAACTATTTGCACATCGTTACAACACTGTATATAGCCATAATATGACATTTGAAATGTCTCTTTTCCTTTGGTACTTTTGTGGGTGTAATGTTTAGTGTTAATTATTCATTGTTTATTTCACTTTTGTTTATTATCTATTTCACCTCCTTTGGAAATGTAAACATATGTTTTCCCATGCCAATAAAGCCCTTTGAATTGAATTGAGAGAGATGTCTCTGACAACCCAACCCCATACCAGCCATGGCATCCCATCTACCTCTGTCAGTGAACGAGCCCAAGGAATGAGAGTTGAGAGAGGAGATGAGAAAAAGTGGTGAAAAAATTGATGAAGAGATGGAAGGGGGTGGGGGGTTGGAGGGGGTCTACCATAGAGAGATAGAGAGAGAGAGAGGACTAGTGATAAACCAACCCCCTCCCTCCCTTTATATGGCCAGTCATTTCATTTCAAATCCTCTCTGTCTCTCCTGTCCTCTCCCGCTCTCTTTACGTTTTGATACAGTTTGAAAGGAAACACAACACACATCACATTAGAAGAGGTGTTCCAGTCTTTGAAGTCAGTGAGACCCTCTCCCTCTCTCTCTTTCCCCTCCTCCCTCCTAACGCCGAACTAAAACAGTGAAAGAGTGAGGTGCTCCCAGGGTTACCTTCCCCCATCGCAGCATGCCTAAGGTCAGCCTCTCTCAGAGCAGGCTTAGAGAGGAGCTCTCTGGCACAGCACTTGGCTCACCCCAACCATGCTCCTCTCCTCGAACTCGTGGCCACGAGCTGCATCGCCTCTCTCAAGGGGAAAGGGGAGAGAGATGGAAAGGGGAAAGAGGAGGGGGAAGGAAAGGGGAGATAGAAAGCACAGAAACTAGGTAACAAAAGCCCAGAAATGAGCAGCTTAAAAGCTTAGCCAGCATTAGAGACGCCTAATTTTCCAGTGAAACCACTGGGCTGCTCTAAACCGACAAGAGTTGAGCGGTGTGCCCTAAGAACAATGAAACTTTATTTCAATATTTATCTAGAGCTAGTTGACTCATTTATTTATTTAATCCATCATTCCCATTGTCCCCCGAGGCAGTGGTATAAACAATACACTTTTAAGTAGGATATATAGTGAGTGTTTGGATTTTGAAAGCGTATTGAAAAGGGTGCCGTCAAGAAAAGGGTGCCGTCACTTCAAACATCAAGGAAAATAATCTGTCCACATCATTGATGCAAATGTATTTTGTTCGCGTGGACACAACGTCTCTCTTTCCTGCTAATTATCTACTTTGAAACAAGCCAGACGATATCGCAAATCAGCAGCTATAACCTAGAGAGACATTGTTGTCAGCTATCAAGTTCACAAAGAGCCTGTGGGATCTATGGGAAAATGCATATTGCAAACAGTCTTGCTTTCTCTCTTTCCTTGTTCTCAACGCTTCAACCTCTACGCCAAGCTTTCATTCCTTTACTGAAATCTCAAATACAGGATGCAGTGAAAAGGTATAAAATAGTTGAGAGAAGCTAGAGCACAGAGCACCAGGAAGAAAAGTGAGCACAACCCCGAAGACCGAGAGTTAGAGAGATAGATTGATGAAAAAAAGGGCAAAGAAAGTCAACACAACACAGAAACCCTTCGCTGTTCCCTTTGCCTCTCAGGGACTCTGAGTACTCTCTGTGAAAGGGGGAGTGGGAAGAGTTCACGGTGAAGTCAAAGAAGGACACACACAAAAGGAGGGAAGGAAGCGGTGCCAAAGATAGACAAAATGGCCTCTATACTCCCTCAGAGAGGGCTTAGGCAGTTTTGATTATTTTGCTGCTAGAGAACGTTCTGTAACCTCCCCCTCTTCGCCTTCTGCTCATTCAGCCCCATTCACCCTGGAACGATACGGTAGCAGGGATTAAAAAAACCTGCAAGAGGCTTAGCCACAGCATCACTTGTACTCCCCAGTCCACTTCTCCTCTGGTGCTAAAACAACACAATGTTTATGGTGAGAAATGAGAGGGTTGTAGGGAGGGAGACAGAGATAGAGGGTTGTCCGGAGTGGCTTTAAATCACAGACACTGAGTCATGCTTCCTTTCCTTTAGTGCCGCTTAGTCTCAGTGGAAGTCATCGAAAGGTAAGTTGGGAAAGTTGGGAAAAGAGTTAGAAAAGAGTTGTAGCTGCATGGAGATGGATATCATCCGGAAACCTTAGTTGAACCTCATATGTGCCACCTAGAGACCCACAACTCAGTTCCAACGAGATGGGCATCTGCATTCAAATATAGTACAAGCCAATCAGAGAGAGAGTCACAGCTGTGTTCCCTTGTCCTGCTGACACCCTCATCCATCCCCTACAGCCATGCATTTGTCCGCCTGTCCACCTACCTACCGCCAGCCACTCCAACAAAACACAACAAAATCTTTGACGTTTGACCTTGTGTTGGATCCCACCCATCCCCCTGTAAATGATTTTTTTACAGTGTGTTGTGGCAGTCTTGGGTTGACAAGTCTTTAGCTGTGTCAGTACTCAGCCCCAGTTATGTTTTCATTGGGACCTGTCAGATTTGTCGCTAATCCTGTGGAATGAGTGTAACAGTTGGAACAGAGGGTGCGATGTAGCGTATAGCATGCTCCTTTTACAAATCTGCCGACACCTAATCCCGTTTCTCTGACAAATTGGCCGTGTGGGAGAACGAGTTGTGTGACGACCGCTTGCGTTGCTTGCTTGTCTGTGAAATATGTAAATGTGTCAATGTCCAATGTGTCATTTCCAGTCGACAGCACCAATTAACACCATATCGATACATTTCCCTTACAATTTACATCATTAACATAGGTCTTGGTCTATAGTGTTTTGTGAGCCTGTCTAGCTGAGAAGACTAAGCAGAACTCCAACTTCTTGCTCATGAACTGATTTTAGATTCACTACCTTTACCTTATGATTATCATAGTCTATATCCAGAGCAGCACCGTTCGCCTCACAGATGTATCTTTTTGATACATAAAGACACTTCCCCACCCATCGAGAGCACCCACACTCATCTACACTCTCTTAAACCAAACTGAAAATCCACCTACAGCTAATATTTGATAAAAACTAAATACATATTTTGATGTATGGGCTACTCCTCTGTGAGCTCCTTCCATCAACACTCTCTGTTCTTCTTTTCACCGGAGCTGTCTTCCTGTCTGTCTCAGCCTCCGGCGCTCTGCTTTTTATTTCTGAATTCTAAAGATATTACCTGCCGAAAATGTTAACATAAGGAAACCTTATTTACATAAGTCCCTGAGAGGGGGAGAGAGGGAAATGGTGGGATAACGAGAATGTTCTATTTCTGTCAGATCTGGACTGGGATCAGTGGAAGATCGTCTCAGCGCGCCGTTCAGCCACTACAAAGATAAATAAATAATTGAAAGAGAAAAACACATGAAGGATGACAGATGTGCACGATTCAGATTCCAATCCAAATCTTAGAGCTGATTTGAGGCACATCATTAGACTATGTTTCCGCTCGCCTATCTGTCTGTCTGTCTGTCTGTGTGTGTGTGTGTGTGTGTGTGTGTGTGTGTGTGTGTGTGTGTGTGTGTGTGTATGTGGACTGCTTGTTTGCGAACTGGAGTGTGAACATGCATTCCATTGTCTGCATGTTTGCCTAGGAATTTGTTTGAATTTCTTTGTGTAAATGTTGACAAGTTAACATGTATGCTGATTTATGTTGATATGTGTCACTTACAATCTACAGTGCTTCGGAAAGTATTCAGACCCCTTGACTTTTTCCACATTTTGTTACGTTACAGCCTTATTCTAAACTGGATTAAATATTTGTTTCCCCTCATCAATCTACACACAATACCCCATAATGACAAAGCAAAAACAGGTTTTTATAAATTTTTGAAAATGTATAAAAAACACCCCAGAAATATTACATTTATATAAGTATTCAGACCCTTTACTCAGTGCTTTGTTGAAGCACCTTTGGTAGTGATTGAAGCCTCGAGTCCTCTTGGGTATGACGTTACAAGCTTGGCACACCTGTATTTGGGGAGTTTCTCCCATTCTTCTCTGCAAATCCTCTCAAACTTTGTCAGGTTGAATGGGGAGTGTCGCTGCACAGCTATTTTCAGGTCTCTCCGGAGATGTTTGATCGGGTTCAAGTCCGGGCTCTGGCTGGGCCACTCAAGGACATTCAGAGACTTGTCCCGAAAGCCCCTCCTGCGTTGTCTTGGCTGTGTGCTTAAGGTCGTTGTCCTGTTGGAAGGTGAACCATCGTCCCAGTCTGAGGTCCTGAGCAGGTTTTCATCAAGGACCTCTCTGTACTTTGCCCCGTTCATCTTTCCCTCGATCCTGACTAGTCTCCCAGTCCCTGCCGCTGAAAAACATCCCGACAGCATGATGCTGCCACCACCATGCTTCACCGTAGGGATGGTGCCAGGTTTCCTCCAGACGTGGCGCTTGGCATGTTTCTCATGGTCTGAGAGTCCTTTAGGTGCCTTTTGGCAAACTCCAAGTGCGCTGTCATGTGCCTTTTACTGAGGAGTGGCTTCTGTCTGGCCACTCTACCATAAAGGCCTGATTGGTGGAGTCCTGCAGAGATGGTTGTCCTTCTGGAAGTTTCTCCCATCTCCACAGAGGAACTCTGGAGCTCTGTCAGAGTGACCATTGGGTTCTTGGTCACCTCCCTGACCAAGCCCTTCTCCCCCGATTGCTCAGTTTGGCCGGGCGGCCAGCTCTAGGAAGAGTCTTGATGGTTCCAAACTTATTCTATTTAAGAATGATGGAGGCCATTGTGTTCTTGGGGACCTTCAATGCAGCATTTTTTTGGTACCCTTCCCCAGATCTGTGCCTCGACACAATCCTGTCTCGGAGCTCTACGGACAATTCCTTCGACCTCATAGCTTAGTTTTTGCTCTGACATGCACTGTCAACTGTGGGAGCTTATATAGAAAGATGTGTGCCCTTCCAAATCATGTCCAATCAATTGAATTTACCACAGGTGGACTCCAATGAAGTTGTAGAAACATCAAAAGGATGATAAATGGAAACAGAATGCACCTGAGCTCAATTTAGGGTCTCATAGCAAAGGGTCTGAATACTTATGTAAATAAGTTATTTCTGTTTTTTCTATTTTTATAAATTTGCAAACATTTCTAGAAACCTGTTTTCGCTTTGTCATTATGGGGTGTACTGATGAGGGAAAAAATAATAATTTAATCCATTTTAGAATAAGGCTGTAACGTAACAAAATGTGGAAAAAGGGTCTGAATACTTTCCAAATGCACTGTATGTGCACGTGGATACGCATACAGTGAGTGTGTGTAAACAACAATAATATCCATACATGATTGTTAATGTATCCAGGGTGTGATTGCTTGTGTTGTCTCCGCGTTGTCTCCGTGCTGCTGTGCTGTTAGTTGCTACTTGGCTACCTGCCAAACTTTCTCACTTTTTACTTTTAATAACCATTTATTCAAACTCTGTATTTAACAAGGTTACCAACATCTTAGTTTTGTCCTCACTCAACCTTTTTCGTTAAACTTTTTCACCCCGGACGCTTTATCTGGCATGGATCTGCAGTACCTCCTCCAGACGAAAAAGCTAAGTAACATTATGCGTTCTCTTTGCAGTCACTGTACTCATAATATACAGGAGAACTATCGCCTTGTGGTGAGGATAGCCGAGTTGCAAGCCCAGCTTCAGACGCAACCATTAGGCAAGGGCAATTTGAGTGTAGGAAAGTATGATACAGCGTCTGTGCCACCAGTAAATACAGATAGTAGTGTTAATCCCTCTGCGCAGTCCCCGCAGCCGGATAATTATATCATGGCTTCTGGAAAGAAATGCTGTCGGCATGCTCAAACTGTGTCTCTCATTCAGCCGATAGAAACTTTCAACCGGTTTTCCCCACTAAGCAACAAGTCGGTGTCAGAGCCCGAGCCTTCCTAGGTCTCGCCTCCACCCGTTACAGGGTCTGAGCCGCCGAAGCCTCCCACCATTAGCGCTGACAAATTGAAAACTCTAGTCATAGGCGACTCCATTACCCGCAATATTAGACTTAAAAAGAATCATCCAGCAATCATACATTGTTTACCAGGGGGCAGGGCCTACAGACGTAAAGGCTAATCTGGTGCTGGCTGAGGCTAAAACTGGCGAGTAAATGGTATATGGATGTTGTTATCCACGTCGGCACCAACGATGTCAGGAGTCAGAGGTCACCAAGCGCAACATAGCTTCAGCGTGTAATTTAGCTAGAAGTGTTGGCATCGAGTAATTGTCTCTCCCCCCCTCCCAGTTAAGGGGAGTGATGAGCTCTACAGAAGACTTGCACAACTCAATCGCTGGTTGAAAACAGTTTTCTGCACCTCCCAAAAGATAGAATCTGTAGATAACTGGCCCTCTTTCTGGGCCTGGCCTGCTCAGGAGTGACAGACTCCATCCTAGCTGGAGGGGTGCTCTCATATTTTCTATCAACATAGACAGGGTTCTAACTCCTCTAGCTCCACAATGAGATAGGGTTCAGGCCAGGCAGCAAGCTGTTAGCCAGCCTGCCAGCTTAGTGGAGTCTGCCTCTAGCACAGTCAGTGTAGTCAGCTCAGTTTTCCCCATTGAGACGGTGTCTGTGCCTCGATCTAGGTCTGGCAAAACTAAACATGGCGGTGTTCGCCTTAGCAATCTCACTGGAATAAAGAGCTCCTCTATTCCTGTCATTATTGAAAGAGATTGTGATCAGTGGTGGAAAAAGTACCCAATTGTCATACTTGAGTTAAAGTATAGATACCTTAATAGAAAATGACTCAAGTAAAAGTAAAAGTCACCCAGTAAAATACTACTTGTCTAAAAGTATTTGGTTCTAAATATGCTTAGTTATCAAAAGTAAATGTAATAGCTAAAATATACTTAAGTATCAAAAGTAAAAGTAAAAGTACAAATCATTTCAAATTCCTTCTATAAAGCAAAGCAGGCGGCACCATTTTCTCGTTTTTAACATTTATGGATAGCCAGGGGCACACTACTCAGATATCATTTACAAAAGATGCATTTGTGTTTAGTGAGTCTGCCAGATCAGAGGCAGAAGGGATGACCATGTGTTGTCTTGATAAGTGCGTGAATTGAACCACTTTCCTGTCCTGCTAAGCATTCAAAATGTAATGAGTACGGTCAGGTAAAATATATGGAGTAAAAAGTACATTATTTTCTTTAGGAATTTAGCAAAGTAAAAGTAAAGTTGTCAAAAATATAAATAGTAAAGTAAAGTACAGATACCCCCAAAAATGACTTAAGTAGTACTTTAAAGTGTAAGTACTTTACACCACTGATTGTGATAATACCTCACATCTAAAAATAGGACTACTTAACCCTTTGACACGTACCAACAAACGGGTGTGATCATTCTACAGTGGTCCCTGCAGCGTACGCTCAAACCGGTGTGATTAGAACGCTTATTTAGAACGTCCAGTTTCGATTAGGCTATTAGGCTAACTGAGGAAAGATAGATGTAACAAAAGCGATCATATTTAGGTAACTCCCGGCTTACAGAAACCACAATATTAATTAGCTGATAGCCATGACTATTTACAATTCATCACATCACTGGTGAGCTCACCATTGATCGAAATAATAGAGTAAAACACTTTGTTTGTGCGCGCCACCATGTTTGTTTTTTCGCGTCAACCAAAGATAAGAAGAGGAGTCAAGATGAGTTTGGTCTGTTCAACTTCTTATCTTTAGTTCAACTTCTTATCATTCACTTCCGGAAGTTTACTCGAAAGATGAGTGAACCATTCCTTCACCTCATTTTGTTATAACATCTTTGGTCTGACAGACGTTTACGTGACACCCAGAATGCATTGTATAATGTCAACAAACATGGCGCCACACATAGCAAATAACTTAGCATTAGCTCATCATAATCAGTATAACCTTCAAAAAAGTATTTTACACTCATCATAGGTGTCCATTAAAATCTATGCAATAATCGGAATGCATGATTTGTCAACAGTACTTGAAAACATGTGAATAAAACTGTAAATACATTATGCTCCATACATGCATACATACGTACTGTATGCTACAGTAGAAACGATAACACGATATACAGAAAATAAGGCACTTACTTTGATAGGAACGCACCTGTAGCTCAGTTGGTAGAGCATGGCGCTTGCAACGCCAGCGTTGTGGGTTCGTTTCCCATGGGGGGCCAGTATGAAAAATGTATGCACTCACTAACTGTAAGTCGCTCTGGATAAGAGTGTCTGCTAAATATGTAAAATGTAAATGTAAAAAGTTATTATTTGTAAGGAAATTAACAATGGAGGCAATGCGAGCGCCAGCCAGAAAATGTGCCAGGGGGAAAAAGTTTGTGCAAGACTGCGCAAATGTCTGCATACTTAATCTATGGAAACACTGGGGAAGTGCTTGGGCTCCCTTGAAGAGAGAAGTTCAGTAAAACCTCAAACATAAATTGTCCGCAACAGTGAAATGGGCTACTTCTATGTGAATTAATGAGGAGGCGGAACACACCTCAATTCAAACTGTTGTTAGAAAATAAAACGTTAGAAAATAATTTGAAACTGACAAGTTGAAATATAGCCTATAGGTAATTAATAGGCAGTATGTCTTGGTGTGAGGGCAGTGCTGGTTAACTGTCCTGTTGCGTAACAATCACATTTTGGAACAGTGAGTGCATTTTGACATCACGTACATAAAAGAAAATCACGCTGGGGCGACTGTTAGAGATATTTGGAACTCACGCATTAAAAAGGTTAATGTTAGATCCCTCAATTCCAAGGCAGTCATAGTCAATGAACTGATCATAAACTTGATGTGATTGGCCTGACTGAAACATGGCTCAATCCTGATGAATATATTGTGTTAAATGAGTCCTCTCCTCCTGGTTACACTAGTGACCATATCCCCCACGCATCCCACAAAGGTAGAGATGTTACTAACATTTATGACTGCAAATTTCAAATTTCAAAAAAGACTGCGTTTTCGTCTTTTGAGGATCTAGTCTTGAAATCTATGCAGTCTACTCAATCACTTTTTATAGCTACTGTTTATAGGCCTCCTGAGTTCCCTGAATTCCTATCGGACCTCGTAGTCATGGCAGAAAATAGTCACATTTTTGGTGACTTCAATATTCACATGGAGAAGTCCACAGATTTTTTTCCTCATAATCCTGTACTATCAGACCACCATTTTATTGCGTTTGCAATCACAACAAATCATTCACTCAGACCCCAACCAAGGAGTATCAAGAGCGGCACTATAAATTCTCGGAGAGCGCAAAGATTCTTAGATGCCCTTCCAAACTCCCTCCACCTACTCAAGGATGTCGGAGAACAAAAATCAGTTAACCACCTAACCGAGGATCTAAACGTAACTTTGCATAATACTCTAGATGCAGTCTCACCACTAAAAACTAAAAGCATTTGTCACAAGAAACTAGCTCCCTGGTATACAGAAAATACCTGTCACGCCCTGACTCAGGGGACTCGTATATGTTGAGTTAGGGTGTGTATGTTCTATGTTGGTGTATATCTATGTTGATATTCTAGTATGTGTATTTCTATGTTGGCCGGTGTGGTTCCCAATCAGAGGCAGCTGTGGCTCATTGTCTCTGATTGGGGACCATACTTAGGCAGCCTATTGGCACTAGTGGGTTGTGGGATCTTGTTCCGTGTTAGGTATGTTGTTTGTGTACCTTGGACTTCACGTTTCGTTTCTTGTTTTGTCGTTGTGTTTAATAGTCAAATAAACATGTATGCATATCACGCTGCGCCTTGGTCTGACCCGTTCATCAACGAACATGACAGAAGATCCCACCAAACAAGGACCAAGCAGCGTGCCCAGGAAGAGCGAATTGCCATGTCACAGGTGGGCAAATTGTGGTCATGGGAAGAGATATTCGCGGGGAAAGGGCCATGGGCGAAGGTAGATGCCCAGGCAGGAGAGGAGCAACGGCAACACAGAGGACGCCGGTCGAGGAGGAAGCCCGAGAGACAGCCCCAATAATTTTTTTGGGGGGGGCTAAAGGGGTGGTCGGGGAGCGAGAGAGAAGAGCCCCGACCACTGCACCCGGTTGGTTTTCAGATTGGGTCCCTACGACCATGGGAAGAGGAGTGGGAACAGTATTATACTGAGGAGTCGGAGGATGGCGACGACGACGAGGTTCTGTTCCCTAACTCGTGGGGGCTCCCGGAGGAGTCCTCACGGGAAGAGGAGTGCCGACGA
Source organism: Coregonus clupeaformis (assembly GCF_020615455.1). Taxonomy (NCBI): domain Eukaryota; kingdom Metazoa; phylum Chordata; class Actinopteri; order Salmoniformes; family Salmonidae; genus Coregonus; species Coregonus clupeaformis. The sequence goes on along the minus strand of NC_059199.1, from coordinate 8,448,225 downwards.
CGGAGACCCGAGAGGCAACCCCAAGAAAAACAATTTTTTGGGGGGGGGGGCACACGGGGTGGATGACGAGGCTACAGGATGCTAAAAGGGAGAAGGAAAGTGTAGAGGCACGGCGAGAGGAGCTGGTTAGGCAGCAGAAGGAGCGGGGGTTAATAAAGGAACCCAGTCCCGCTCCTCGCACCAAGAAAGTGGTGCGTGTCGCCAGTCCGGTCCGGCCTGTTCCTGCCCCTCGCACCAAGCCAGTGGTGCGCGTCGCCAGCCCGGTCCGGCCTGTTCCTGTCCCTCGCACCAAGACAGTGGTGATGGTCGCCAGCCCGGTCCGGCCTGTTCCTGTCCCTCACACCAAGCCAGTGGTGCGCGTTGCCAGCCCGGCCCGGCCTGTTCCTGCCCCTCGCACCAAGCCAGTGGGTCCACCGGGGTCCAGTCCAGCTCCGGTCAGCAGCTCCACTCCGGAGCCAGAGCAGTCCGATCAACCGGTGCCTGATCCAGCTCCGGTCAGCCGCTCCACTCCGGAGCCAGAGCAGTCCGCTCCACCGGTGCCTGATCCAGCTCCGGTCAGCGGCTCCACTCCGGAGCCAGAGCAGTTCGATCCACCGTCGTCGGGTCCAGCTCCAGTCAGCGGTTCCAGTCCAGACCCAGACGTCAGCCCCTCTCCAGGTTCGGGGTCTCCCACACCAGGGTCCAGACAGGGCTTGGTACTTCGTGGGAGGAAGGAGAGGGGAAGCAGCGCGCCGAGGTCCAGACCAGACCAGGGGTGCAACAGGGAGGCGGAGAGTAAGTGGTCGTCTCGCCCTGAGCCGGATCCGCCTCCGAGGCGGAATGCCCACCCGGCCCCTACCCTGTTATGTTTATGTTGCGCGGTCGGAGTCCGCACCTTTGGGGGGGGGTACTGTCACGCCCTGACTCAGGGGACTCGTATATGTTGAGTTAGGGTGTGTATGTTCTATGTTGGTGTATATCTATGTTGATATTCTAGTATGTGTATTTCTATGTTGGCCGGTGTGGTTCCCAATCAGAGGCAGCTGTGGCTCATTGTCTCTGATTGGGGACCATACTTAGGCAGCCTATTGGCACTAGTGGGTTGTGGGATCTTGTTCCGTGTTAGGTATGTTGTTTGTGTACCTTGGACTTCACGTTTCGTTTCTTGTTTTGTCGTTGTGTTTAATAGTCAAATAAACATGTATGCATATCACGCTGCGCCTTGGTCTGACCCGTTCATCAACGATCGTGACAATACCAGAGCCCTGAAACAAGTTTCCAGAAAATTGGAACGGAAATGGTGCTGCTCGATCAGCCTACTTTTCCAACCTGAATGAGGTGAATAAAAACAAATAGAAAAATGTATTTTTGAAGCTGTCACAAAGCTAACTAAAAAGCAGCATTCCCCAAGTGAGGATGGCCTTCACTTCAGCAGTGACAAATTCATGAACTTCTTCAAGGAAATGATTATGATCATTAGAAAGCTCCTGAGTGGCGTCCCGAGTGGCGCAGCGGTCTAAGGCACTGCATCTCAGTGCTTGAGGCGTCACTACAGACCCCCTGGATCGATTCCAGGCTGTATCACAACCGGCCGTGATTGGGATTCCCATAGGGCGGCGCACAATTGGCCCAGCGTCGTCCGGGTTTGGCCGGTGTAGGCCGTCATTGTAAATAAGAATTTGTTCTTAACTGACTTGCCTGGTAAAATAAAAAAAGCAAATGACAGACTCTTCTTTGAATATGCGTATATCTCCAAAACGTAGTTGTCCTGCACAAGATCTTGGACCTGCCAGGACCTGTATCTCTCAACACATTCACAAAAATAGTAATGGCCTCTAAATCTTCCAGCTGCCTACTGGACCCTATTCCAACTAAACTACTGAAAGAGCTACTTCCTCATGTTGAACATAATAAATGGTTCCCTATTCTCCGGATGTGTACCAAACTCACTAAAAGTGGCAGTAATAAATCCTTTCCTGAAAAAGCCAAACCTTGACCCAAAATTTTACATTGTTGGGGATTGTTTATGTTGATTACTGCATGCTACTGAAATCTTGCTAGTGTTGGTTATCTTGTTACATATGTAACTTATTTGTTCTGTTGCCAGCTGTTAGCATTGTTTAGCTAATGCATACTATCGTCTAAGTATAGAATTGCCAGCTACTGTAACCATTGCATGTTTCTAGCTATTATTATGTGCAAGCTACTATTACTGTGAGTCTGTGTTACGTGCAAGAAAAGTAAGTAAGTTGTAGAAGATTCTAGACGGCCTGATGCGCTCTCGCATGCGCACTTGATTTCTGGCCTATTAGATAAGATCTCTAACTGGCCGGAGAGAGAAGAAAAAATAGAAAAAACCCACTGTGATTCTCTGCCTCTGACCCTATTATGAGGGCTGAGTCACTGGCTTGCTAGTGCTCTTCCATGCCGTTCCTAGGAGGGGTGAATCACGTCTTGCCAGGCTTTTTTCACTGACATTATCTTCCTGTCCGGTCTTGTGGCCCCTTGATGGTGGGGGAGCTCTTTGTGGGCTATACGCCACCTTGTCTCAGGGTAGTAAGTTGGTGGTCTGTTGATATCTCTCTGGTGGTGTGGGGGCTGTTCTTTGGCAAAGTGGGTGGGGTTATATCCTGCCTGGTTGGCCCTGTTCCTCTCTGCCCTCCCGGAGGACCTGAGCCCTAGGACCATGCCTCAGGACTACCTCGCCTGACGACTCCTGGCTGTCCCTGTCCCCAGTCCACCTTGTCGTGCTGCTGATACAGTTTCTGCTGTTCTGCCTGCGGCTATGGAACCCTGACCTGTTCACCGGACCTGCTACCTTAACGCGGACCTGCTATTTCGACCCTCTCTCTCTCTATCTTTCTCTCGCTGCCCCACCTGCTGTCTCAACCTCTGACTGCTCGGCTATGAAAAGCCAACTGACATTTACTCCTGAGGTGCTGAACTGTTGCACCCTCTACAACCACTGTGATTATTATTTGACCCTGCTGGTCATCTATGAACGTTTGAACATCTTGAAGAACGATCTAGCCTTAATGGCCATGTACTCTTATAATCTCCACCGTCACAGCCAGAAGAGGACTGGCCACCCCTCAGAGCCTGGTTCCTCCTTTCTACTGAGTTTTTCCTAGCCACCATGCTTCTACATCTGCATTGCTTCTTGCTCTTTGGGGTTTTAGGCTGGGTTTTTGTATAAGCACTTTGTGACATCTGCTGTAAAAATGACAAAAAAAATGTGATTGATTGATCGTAAGCCTCTGAGTGTGTATGTTTGTTAATGCATACAGTGAGGGAAAAAAGTATTTGATCCCCTGCTGATTTTGTACGTTTGCCCACTGACAAAGAAATTATCAGTCTATAATTTTAATGGTAGGTTTATTTGAACAGTGAGAGACAGAATAACAACAACAACAAAAACGCATGTCAAAAATTTTATAAATTGATTTGCATTTTAATGAGGGAAATAAGTATTTAACCCCTCTGCAAAACATGACTTAGTACTAAACCCTTGTTGGCAATTACAGAGGTCAGACGTTTCTTGTAGTTAACAACAACAAAAATCCAGAAAAACGCATGTCAAAAATGTTATAAATTGATTTGCATTTTAATGAGGGAAATAATTATTTGACCCCCTCTCAATCAGAAAGATTTCTGGCTCCCAGGTGTCTTTTATACAGGTAACGAGCTGAGATTAGGAGCACACTCTTAAAGGGAGTGCTCCTAATCTCAGCTTGTTACCTGTATAAAAGACACCTGTCCACAGAAGCAATCAATCAATCAGATTCCAAACTCTCCACCATGGCCAAGACCAAAGAGCTCTGCAAGGATGTCAGGGACAAGATTGTAGACCTACACAAGGCTGGAATGGGCTACAAGACCATCGCCAAGCAGCTTGGTGAGAAGGTGACAATATTTGGTGCGATTATTCGCAAATGGAAGAAACACAGAAGAACTGTCAATCTCCCTCGGCCTGGGGCTCCATGCAAGATCTGACCTCATGGAGTTGCAATGATCATGAGAACGGTGAGGAATCAGCCCAGAACTACACGGGAGGATCTTGTCAATGATCTCAAGGCAGCTGGGACCATTGTCACCAAGAAAACAATTGGTAACACACTACACCGTGAAGGACTGAAATCCTGCAGCGCCCGCAAGGTCCCCCTGCTCAAGAAAGCACATATACATGCCAGTCCGAAGTTTGCCAATGAACATCTGAATGATTCAGAGGAGAACTGGGTGAAAGTGTTGTGGTCAGATGAGACCAAAATCGAGCTCTTTGGCATCAACTCAACTCGCCGTGTTTGGAGGAGGAGGAATGCTGCCTATGACCCCAAGAACACCATCCCCACCGTCAAACATGGAGGTGGAAACATTATGCTTTGGGGGTGTTTTTCTGATAAGGGGACAGGACAACTTCACCGCATCAAAGGGACGATGAACGGGGCCATGTACCGTCAAATCTTGGGTGAGAACCTCCTTCCCTCAGCCAGGGCATTGAAAATGGGTCGTGGATGGGTATTCCAGCATGACAATGACCCAAAACACACAGCCAAGGCAACAAAGGAGTGGCTCAAGAAGAAGCACATTAAGGTCCTGGAGTGGCCTAGCCAGTCTCCAGACCTTAATCCCATAGAAAATCTGTGGAGGGAGCTGAAGGTTCGAGTTGCCAAACGTCAGCCTAAATCCCTCCTGAGATGTGTGCAAACAACTGACCTCTGTGATTGCCAACAAGGGTTTTGCCACCAAGTACTAAGTCATGTTTTGCACAGGGGTCAAATACGTATTTCCCTCATTAAAATGCAATTCAATTTATAACATTTTTGACAATGCTTTTTCTGGATTTTTGTTTTGTTATTCTGTCTCTCACTGTTCAAATAAACCTACCATTAAAATTATAGACTGATCATGTCTTTGTCAGTGGGCAAATGTACAAAATCAGCAGGGGATCAAATACTTTTTTCCCTCACTGTATATGTGAGAGAGGATGTGTGTGTTCGGTCTGTCTGTCTCTCTGTCTGTGTGTGTATTTATTTATGCATAATCATGATAAAGATTACACGCTCCTCGGCTCCCATGAGGAAAGCAGGCAGAGAAAAAGAGGAGGAGGGGGATAAAAAAGGACGGATGTGTGAGAGGAGAGAGGAGAGCACTCCCCGGGGGCCAATAAACTCCCTTAATTAGGAGGGGCCTAGTTAATTAAGTCCCGTGCCCGACTATATCAGAGGGAATCTTTGCCAGGGAGCACTGCTGACTCCTCGCTGAACTCCCCCCAGCCCTGCCCCAGTGAACCCAGCTCTCCCAGTTAGTCAGCGCCAAGGTGCCTCCCAGTCCGCCAGCCAACACACCCCAAAATGAAGACAGATTTCCATGTTTCATCTTCCTACCCTCAGGCTGCAACCGTCCCAGTTCCTACATCATACGCTTTCCTTATATCCTTATGTCACAGCCGTGGCCTCTTGAGTCACTTTAGAAAACAAACCGAGGATTAGCCAGTGAAAACCGCCCAAGAAAGACTGGTTTTAGTGTCTTTAAACAGCATTGCAAATTAAGGATAGTTGATATCACTAGAGTTTAGAGTGGGGTGAGTTTAAAAGAAGTTAAAAGTGTTCAGAGAAAGCTGGAATTCTCCCAGAGGGGCAACTCGGCCGGTGTTTTGCAGTCGTGTCTCTTTACAAAACGCATCGCTCGACCACACAGCAAAACAGAGACGTGGGAGAGAGAGAGGGACGGAGCTTTAAAATATAGAGGAGGTTGAATTGATTAAATGCTGAAAAGTGTGAGTAATTCTTCCAGCCCTGGGAACACACACTGCACTCCCTCCATTATTCATGGCCATGCATTTCTCTATTCTATCTCTCCCTCTCTCTCTCTATCCCTTTCTCTCGCTCTCTCTGTCTCTCTCTTTTCCCTCCCCTCCCTTAGTCTTGCTTTGCAGTTGGATGTCGATGAGCGATGATGAATTGCATGTAGTTTGGAACCTGCATTTGTTCTGTCATTATTTCAATAACAGTGTCCAACAGAAATCATGTGCCTGGCAGTTATTGTACTTCTGCTCTCGCGTTGTGATTATTCTCTATGATTTACCTTATATGGTTGTCTACCATTCAGCCTCTTAGTTTCTTGAGGACAACCACTGTATCGCTGTCCTTTACAGTGGGTAACTTTATAAGGAAAGTGTTTGGTTGTGTCGATAATGACAAAATTGCCACCATTATTATCAAGCAAAGAGCATGGCATTTCAATTGCCCTTTCAGGCTTACAACACAATAGCAACCAGCTGTTCAATAATACCATCTTGCATTACCTTTTCACATAGACAAACACAGCTCTGAACAAATACTCCTTACTATGCCTTCTGTATATCCCTCCCCCATCATCCAAGCCTGAAATAGCCTTACAAAACCCAATATCATTTACATTTAAGTCATTTAGCAGACGCTCTTATCCAGAGCGACTTACAGGAGCAATTAGAGCTCAAGGGTACAGACACATTTTTCACCTAGTCGGCTCGGGGATTCGAACCAGTGACCTTTTGGTTACTAGCCCAACGCTCATGTATTTATAGGCTCCAGTTTAGACAACTATATTGCCTAAGCCGATACAACACTAGTACAACAACCACTATACAATGTAGCTTTACATTTACAATGTCTGGGTTGGGTGATGGGGGGAAAGGATGCATTAGTAGTGGTGCCACAGCTGGCATCCTAGCCCATGACCACCCACTGCTGTGGTAGAGATGTGCCCAGCTTAAATGTACATGGGGGATTTGTCTTAAGTCCGCAGGCAGACACATTGCAGGCCTGTGGGGGTTAATGGGGTTGAAGTGGGGACTCAAGACTCAAAAGCGTTTAGATTACAACAACTCAGCTCTGATTGCCATGGGGGATTAATTCCCAAATGGGGGGTTGAGGTCTGTTGGAGTCCAATAGGGGGTGCTAGCCATGCTACTCTGTCTGGATCCCTGGTTGTGCAGCATTTACATTTACATTTTAGTCATTTAGCAGACGCTCTTATCCAGAGCGACTTACAGTTAGTGAGTGAATACATTATTTGTATTTTTTTATACTTTCCCCCCGTGGGAATCGAACACACAACCCTGGCGTTGCAAACGCCATGCTCTACCAACTGAGCTACACCCCTGCCGGCCATTCCCTCCCCTACCCTGGACGACGCTGGGCCAATTGTGCGCCGCCCCATGGGTCTCCCGGTCACGGCCGGCTACGACAGAGCCTGGATTCGAACCAGGATCTCTAGTGGCACAGCTAGCACTGCAATGCAGTGCCTTAGACCACTGCGCCACTCGGGAGCAACCTGGGGATGAGTTGAGAGTCTTTGGTGTTAAAGCTAAGAAGTTGATGTTTTGGTGATATAAGGATAATTGGGGAAAACTTAATTTGGTATGACAAAGCACATGTCCTTGTCGATCACAAGGAGTGGTGTCACGTTGTAATGTCTGTTGGGTTGAGTGTGTGTTTGTGCGTGTTGCTCTATGCTTGTGTGTGTGTGTCCAAATATACTTGAATGTGTATGCATGTGCAACTACATTCACGTGCTTGCACTCAAGGGGTATCTTCACGCAGACAGACCCCTGATCTGTTCCTTCTCTTCATCCCGGACTCTCTCAGGTCCATGTTTTATCTGGAATATGTAGAATACCATAGAGTCTGTGAAAAGTGGCCACACAAATAAAGAACATTTCCACTGTCATTAGTACATTTACATTTTAGTCATTTAGCAGACGCTCTTATCCAGAGCGACTTACAGTTAGTGAGTGCATACATTATTATGTTTTTTATTTATATTATTTTTTTACTGGCCCGCAGTGGGAATCGAACCCACAACCCTGGCGTTGCAAACGCCATGCTCTACATCCCTGCCGGCCCCTACACTGGACCAATTGTGCGCCACCTCATGGGTCTCCCGGTCGCAGCCAGCTACAACAGAGCCTGGATTCGAACCAGGATCTCTAGTGGTACAACTAGCACTGCAATGCAGTGCCTTAGACCACTGCGCCACTCGGGAGGTTAAGTATAGTAGCTTGGGCTCCTGATCGTTTTCATGTCTCTCACAGCAGCTTTCCACCAGACGTTGTTTGAAGCTGTAAGTTCTCTCTAAAACTCCCATTAAGGATGCAGCCGAGGATAACGAGGCTCTTCAAGCATGTGTTTATTTATCGAAAGAGACATTCTCTTTCTCCCTAACTCCCATGCTCTGATAAACCTGGTGTGTGATGTGTTAATGAGCCACTAATGAGTCCAGCTCTTAATCTGTTTCAACATGAAATACGGAGCACAGAGGCGATGGGACCGGGGGAGTTGAAGTGTACAGTGTGTGCTTGTGCGTGTCTGTGCAGTACAGCCTATGTGTGGATGTATGGGCTGGTGCAAGGGTGATAGGCACTAGTGAGGCAAAGCCTGTGAATTAAACTGGAAACAAATGAGAATTAATCACTTACATAATGTCTCTCTTGTTCCTCTGCCCACTCCAATCTCAGTGTCCCCTGCAGAGAGAGACATCATGCCCTGGGTCTCACAGCAGAGAGAGTGCACTTTACATGGAGGATACATCTGGAGAGGTCACCACTTTGAGAGTGAATCTACTACTTTGTCTTTAAAGTCTTTGAAATCTCTGTGTGAAGATGAAGGACAACGCTCTTTCTCTCTCTCTCTCTCCCTCTCTAGCTTCCTCTCTCCCTCCTCGTCTCTGCTCTCTCAGGTCCGATGGGATAATCCTGTGGCCTTCTCTCCCTATCTATCTCTCTCTCCTTCTCATTTTCTCTCTCCATCTCTCTCATTCTCTCTCCCCCTCTCAGTCTCGCTCTCTCTTTCTCTTACACGCTCTTTCCCTCTCTCCCCCTTAAAGATGAGAGGCTGTCCTTCTCTTCAGCTGTTCTAAAGGGAGGGTCCGTTTAGTCCCTCCCAGCAGGTGTTCTGTTGCTCTTTACTTTACCTCTTTTACCACTCGTACCTGTGGGAGCACTCCAATCAATCAACTCCATTTTCTATTGAAGTATCATCTCTCCTTAAGTTCTGCTTGATCTGCTTTGATTCCCTTTCAAAGTTATAAAGAGTGCATCTATCCTAGCCAAATGTATGGTTCAAGTTTAGTATTGAACATGGATTAATAAAAGAGTAGTCAAATGTGTATTCCCATTGTGGGGTCGCTGTAAGGTTTAGGGGATGTTAGACTCTGACTATGGTGGCTGTGTTTCAGTGCTGAGTGTTGTCCCAATCTGAACTGCTGGGAAGTCATCTTCCTTGTTCTATTTTTCTTACTTCTTGACCGAGATGCAGAGAAGGATTATCTGGGATTATCAAACAGCCTTGCCAAAGTTTTTCTTCTTCTCCTCCTTGACATCTGGTTCACCCCTGAAGCCTAAACTTTTGATTTACCCTCACCCTTGTCTGGACAAAGTTAATACTTAGTATCCTTATACGTTATCGTGAAATCATTTAAATTCTGCTTTTCGATACGGCCTACAAACAGTAACTACTAGCTGTTTATTATTTCCCATCAGATTTGTTCTTTTTTTACAAACTGATTTTGACAACCCAAACTTGAACTAAGTTCAATTTGAGTTGCGTTTGGACACCTGTCCGGGATTGAGTTCAGAGCTAGGTGTACAGTACTGCATTATGATCAGAATGACAGTGGGCGAGGGGGCAGATGAAGAATTGGAGGGGCAGAACAATCTGCCTCCTTTGCTACAGATCTGGGTCTCACCATATGTGTGTGTGGATGGTGTTAGAATAGTGATCTTTAAAGATTTGCTGCAATATTGAGGACACATGCAACATACACTTCACATGCCACATACAGTGGGGAGAAAAAGTATTTGATACACTGCCGATTTTGCAGGTTTTCCTACTTACAAAGCATGTAGAGGTCTGTAATTTTTATCATAGGTACACTTCAACTGTGAGAGACTGAATCTAAAACAAAAATCCAGAAAATCACATTGTATGATTTTTAAGTAATTCATTTGCATTTTATTGCATGACATAAGTATTTGATCACCTACCAACCAGTAAGAATTCCGGCTCTCACAAACCTGTTAGTTTTTCTTTAAGAAGCCCTCCTGTTCTCCACTCATTACCTGTATTAACTGCACCTGTTTGAACTCGTTACCTGTATAAAAGACACCTGTCCACACACTCAATCAAACAGACTCCAACCTCTCCACAATGGCCAAGACCAGAGAGCTGTGTAAGGACATCAGGGATAAAAGTGTAGACCTGCACAAGGCTGGGATGGGCTACAGGACAATAGGCAAGCAGCTTGGTGAGAAGGCAACAACTGTTGGCGCAATTATTAGAAAATGGAAGAAGTTCAAGATGACGGTCAATCACCCTCGGTCTGGGGCTCCATGCAAGATCTCACCTCGTGGGGCATCAATGATCATGAGGAAGGTGAGGGATCAGCCCAGAACTACACGGCAGGACCTGGTCAATGACCTGAAGAGAGCTGGGACCACAGTCTCAAAGAAAACCATTAGTAACACACTACGCCGTCATGGATTAAAATCCTGCAGCGCACGCAAGGTCCCCCTGCTCAAGCCAGCGCATGTCCAGGCCCGTCTGAAGTTTGCCAATGTCCATCTGGATGATCCAGAGGAGGAATGGGAGAAGATCATGTGGTCTGATGAGACAAAAATAGAGCTTTTTGGTCTAAACTCCACTCGCCGTGTTTGGAGGAAGAAGAAGGATGAGTACAACCCCAAGAACACCATCCCAACCGTGAAGCGTGGAGGGGGATGCTTTTCTGCAAAGGGGACAGGACGAATGCACCGTATTGAGGGGAGGATGGATGGGGCCATGCATCGCGAGATCTTGGCCAACAACGTCCTTCCCTCAGTAAGAGCATTGAAGATGGGTCGTGGCTGGGTCTTCCAGCATGACAACGACCCGAAACACACAGCCAGGGCAACTAAGGAGTGGCTCCGTAAGAAGCATCTCAAGGTCCTGGAGTGGCCTAGCCAGTCTCCAGACCTGAACCCAATAGAAAATCTTTGGAGGGAGCTGAAAGTCTGTATTGCCCAGCGACAGCCCCGAAACCTGAAGGATCTGGAGAAGGTCTGTATGGAGGAGTGGGCCAAAATCCCTGCTGCAGTGTGTGCAAACCTGGTCAAGACCTACAGGAAACGTATGATCTCTGTAATTGCAAACAAAGGTTTCTGTACCAAATATTAAGTTCTGCTTTTCTGATGTATCAAATACTTATGTCATGCAATAAAATGCAAATTAATTACTTAAAAATCATACAATGTGATTTTCTGGATTTTTGTTTTAGATTCCGTCTCTCACAGTTGAAGTGTACCCATGATAAATTACAGACCTCTACATGCTTTGTAAGTAGGAAAACCTGCAAAATCGGCAGTGTATCAAATACTTGTTCTCCCCACTGTACATGCATGGCACACCATGCCACGGACACACGCATATGTAAATGGTTTCTGCATAGATCCTTTACGCACTCAAACACACATACCTACGCGAGCGTACACATACACATTCACACACACACACACACATACTGCCTAAAGAGCCACATATGCTGTAGACACTTTCGATACACTCACACACATGAACAAAGAACCCCCTCTTTGCATTTGGGGACTTCACATGGTAGCGCTCTCTAGTTTCCTGCAGCAAAGTGATTTATTCAGGAGATCTGGAGGGATCTCTCCTGTATATAGGGGGTAGGTAGATAAGGTAACGTATAGGGCACAGGGGAGTGCCAGTGGGGCGGAGAGAGTTGTGTCACCATGCATCATGTTTGAATATTCATGGTGGTGTGGCACTTTGTGTTAGCGATACGCTATAGGTTCTCCTCTCCTGGCTCTCCTCTGTGGCATGCTCAACACTCCCATCATCAACGAGCAGAACCTGCTAAAAGCATCAGATTGGCCATCTGTCTATCTGCCTCTGAGCCTGCTAATAGATGTGTAAGCACACGTTTTACAGTCTGACACACATGTATTCACATGACAATGGAAAGATGTACAGGTTCCAAATAGACTTGTCTTTTCGTGTCGCCTGAATCATTTTCCCCTTAAAAAGATTGCAGTAACTACACTGAACAAAAATATAAACGTAACATGTGAAGTGTCGGTCTCATGTTTCATGAGCTGAAATAAAATATCCCAGAAATGTTCCATACACATCTCAAATTTGGTGCACAAATTTGTTTACATCCCTGTTAGTGAGCATTTCTCCTTTGCCAAGATAATCCAGCCACCTGACAGGTGTGGCATATCAAGAAGCTGATTAAACAGCATGATCTATACACAGGTGCACCTTGTGCTGGGGACAATAAAAGGCCACTCTAAAATGTGCAGTTTTGTCACCAGTGATTTAACGTGTAAATCTTGGTAGGGCAAACCCCTAAAAAAGTGGGGGATGCATGCCAGCAAAGCCACTACACAACACAACACTAAACAATACATTAATTGCACTATAACGGTGACAAACGGTGCACACAAACTGTAAGGGCCTACATAAAGCTGTCCCAACAGCAGTACCAACAGCAGTCCAAACACCTTACCACTGCTACACCTGGCTATCAGTGGAGTCTTGTCTGGCAGCGAAACAGTTCATTCAGCCTCATTTATGCCTTTAAAAAAAACATAGCTGATATGGCTGACTTGCTTAAGCAAATGTGGTTTCTACTGACAATTGAGATGTACAAATTATGACATAAGGGGACAACAAGCGGATAAGAGGCAATCCGTAATTTCAATTAAGACATTAATGAGCGAGCTAGAACGGACGTAGAAAATATAACTATTTGTTCTGCACTTTTGAAATGTACAGCGACAGAATTCAGAACATGGGCCGTTCTTACAGTATTCTCCATATACACCAAGTCAGAACCATAGGATAAATAAAGGGGGCATATAAGCAGACAATGAAAGCTCTTACAATATTCGATAATTACATTTCTCTAAAACAGGTTATAGGCTACATGTGCACCACTAAGTCAGAACAGTCTGCGAAATTAAGAGGGGAAAATATACCAAATTATTAGGGTGAGGCACATGGGCTACTAACAGCTTACTACACAACATACACTCAGTATTACTTTCTTAGCTACAGTATACATATCTCCCTGGCATATTACATAATTTATGCAGCAGCATACAATACATTTTTGGACTCACCTTGTTGTGCTGTGCTCACTTGAACAGGAAGGTAGCGTCATCAAACTTTGTCATCAAAGTCTGGCATTCTCTGGACTTACGAGTTGGATGACCGTTCAAAACGTATTTTCCCAGTCGGAGCTCGTTTTTTCACCGAGATCCCAGTTGTCTTGAACTCACTGAAGTCAGATTTCCCAGTTCCCAGTTCCAAGTTTCCAGTTGTTGTTTTGAGTGCAGCAGAAGTCATGCTGGATTGACAGCATGGCCAATGTTGAATGTTTATCATTTTAAGCTTGGAAAAGAGACCCTTAAACCCAGACTTTGGACCACACACCCACTCCACTGAAAAGCAGGCTAGTGATGGCTTTGCAATGCTTGCAGTTAGCCACTGATTCCTTCCAAGCCACTCATTGTTGAATTTACGATTTTCAACTTGTTGTGTAATGTTTTGAAAGTATGATGTTGACAGTCCAATCAAATCTACTGTATATATAACGTGATTTGACGTCATTTTATCTGTGGCCAATGACCTTGAGCCTTCTTGGATGGGCACTTCTAATGTAACTCTATGGCAGCACCCAAGGGGCTTGAATTTTCTAGCTCTACCTTTAGATTTGGCAACGTAGTGTCCCCATGAGTGACAGAACATTGAGCCAATCACGGCGCAACTAGAGAACATTACCAACCCCTACCCTCCGTATTTTCCACTGGCTGCCCCACCACCACAGAAAGCACTGAGCTAGGCTGAAACACCTGCATTTTGGAGCTGCCTTACTCAAGAAAGCAAAACAGAGACCATGTTTGTATGCGGCTTTATTAACTCAATAATTTTATTTTTATTTTTACATTGTTTGCATTGTCCATTAAAATAACATCAAATTGATCAGAAATACATTCATTTCTCAGAACAAGTTTCAGAAGAAAGTTACTTGTTTCTGGCCATTTTGATTCTGTAATCGAACCCACAATTGCTGATGCTCCAGATACTCAACTAGTCTCAAGAAGGCCAGTTTTATTGCTTCTTTAATCAGCACAACAGTTTTCAGCTGTGCTAACATAATTGCAAAAGGGTTTTCTAATGATCAATTAGCTTTTTAAAATGATAAACTTGGATTAGCAAACACAACGTGCCATTGGAACACAGGACTGATGGTTGCTATGTAGATATTCCATAAAAAAAATCAGCCATTTCCAGCTACAATAGCCATTTCCAATATTAACACTGTATTTCTGATCAATTTGATGTTATTTTAATGGACAAAAAAAATGCTTTTCTTTAGAAAACAAGGACATTTCTAAGTGACCCCAAACTTTTGAACGGTAGTGTATATATATTTACTTTTTTGCAAAAAATGTAGGGCTCAATACAATGACGGGTCGCCACTGTTTGTCACATAACACAATGCCACAGAAATCTCAAGTTTTGAGGGAACGTTGAACTGGCATGCTGACTGCAGGAATGTCCACCAAGGCTGTTGCCAGAGCATTTAATGTTAATTTCTCTACCATAAGCTGCAGGATCGTCTGGTGGGGTGCTGAGGAGTATTTCTCTGTAATAAAGCCCTTTTGTGGGGAGAAACTAATTCTGATTGGCTGGGCCTGGCTCCCCAGTGGCTCCCCATGGCTGCACCCCTGTCCAGTCATGTGAAATCCATAGATTAGGGCCTAATTTATTTATTTCAATTGACTGATTTCCTTATATGAACTGTAACTCAGTAAAATCTTAGAAATTGTTGCAAGTTGCATTTATATTTTTGTTGAATGTATATATAGAGTTTGAAAATACAAGGGAACTCTGGTTTAATGCAATTGGGATATTAGAATGGGTTTTTATTGTAAATCCTAGTATCATGCTTTAACTGAAGTTGAAATATGTACATTTTTCATAGCCTATATACCAGTCAAAAAAATGTAAGCTTAAATTGAATGAATACCTACCAGAGGACAATAATGAACAGGCCATGTGAAACCCAGAGACAATCTCAATTCAGGCCTGCTAAATCTCTCCATGAGGTCCTGGCAGAGGGTTTAGCAGGCCCTGTGCGTATTTATGGGCTCTCCCTAATTGAATACCTGTCTTAAGTGGTCTGATTATGGTAATAGGTCCCCACAGTGCAGCCCGTGGATGTCCTTGTGATTACGATTGCCGTGGAGGCTCGGAGAGCGGTAGAGGTAGCAGCACAGCTCACTGGTTTATGGTACAGCTGATAAAGTCCTCACTTGAGCCTCAGAGTAAAGAGGCACAGGTTTGCGATGACCTACAACTGACCAAGGTTATAGGAAAGTATACTCTAGGAAGGTGTTGGACAACTTTGACTGTGAATGTCAGTGTGTACCTGTATAGAATTGCATTATGAACCTAGTCTAGTTTTGCCATAAAGTAATTGGAGGTGAGTACTATGTGGAATATATCATGGAATTTATAATAAATTCAAGTATGAGATCAAGACCTCTGCCCTTAATATCATGGAAATATACATTTTACCCATGGCGGTAATATGTGCACATTTATGTGTGTGTGGGCGGGTATGTGTAAGTGCATATACCAACTTATTTTTTATGTGCACTGCACTGCACACACGGCACACACACACCACATAGCATGTGTGCTCGGAGACTGCTGTGCTCTTTTTGACATAAAATTGCATTTTGTGGGGTTGAAAAAGTGGTGTTTGCTGAGATTAATTTACCTGGCCTTGGCGTCACGGAGAGCCAAGGAGGGGCTGATAATTAAAATGGAAGCCTGCTGCTGAGATGGAATATTCATTGGAGATTACTTCCACCTTTAAACATCTGGATCATGTGGCGAGTCCTGGTGTACCCAGCTCTTCTGTGTCTCTGTTGTGTTGTTTTGGGTTGTGTATGTTTTTTATGAGTCTCTGACTGTGGGTGTTTTTCTCTGTATGTGTATTTCTATGTGTGTGTATGTGTGTTCTGTGCCATGCGTGTTCGTATGAGCAAATATGTGTGTGCCTCTGCCCTGTAGGGCCTTTCTTGCTTCCTGTTGTGTAAAGTCATCAACACTTGACCTTACAGAACAGAAATATAATTAAATAGATGGCCTTCAGGAGGCATGCCAGACGCCTGTCGACTTCAGTTGACAAACAGCCAGTGTCCGTGTCCATCTGTGTCCCCTCCTCATCTGTATCACACCATCTCGTGTGTGTGTGTGTGTGTGTGTGTGTGTGTGTGTGTAACGGAGGGTGGTGATGACTACCCTAGCTTGAAGAGTAACCTTGCCTAAGACCTGAAAACATGTGTTAACTTGTGTTAAGTCAATGCCTAGGGCTTTAGCTTAGCGGGTTAACAGCGGATTTCACCTAAAAAGAGAAAGCTTTGGTAAAACATGAATGGGCCTAACTAGTCTAGCCATTCCTCCCCTCAGCTTGGCTCCCTGACTAATTTGGGGGCATTTGATTGGGAGCTGTTAAAAAACGGCTGAGAAGACATGAAACAGCAGGAAGGCAATAAAACAGCCTTGTTAAGAGAATTGTATTACCATTTTCTCCTCTGGCAGTCTGGAGAATAACCTTATCGCACCATGTGCCGGAATCCCCATAACGGAGCCAAAATAGTCCTGCTCTTTTTTCAGACAATTTAAAAGACATTCCAAGCCATTTTTCACCCCATCAAAACCGGCAAGAGACTATTTATAATCTTCTTTGCCAGACATGGAAACAGGGATAGGTCAAAGGAGATAATTTGAGGTCTGTGCACATGAAATCGACACCCATTTTTGTTTCCAGATCAGTCTTTTTCCATGTCGATTTTTAGGGGTCATGTAGCACGTAACCTCTCTCTGTTTTCTTGTAGACAGATTTAAAATGACTAGCTAGCCCATTCCTGAGCAGATAGACTCTTTCCAAAGCCTAATGGAGTAGTCTCTTTGTGAGAGAGATCCTAGAGGATATGAAGCAGATGGAGCTCTTTGTAATCCCAACACTGAGATTGCTGTTATTATCCGTGCGGTGGCTAATAGTGGGGAGAAATGGGATTCCTGCTTGGTGCTTTTCCCTCCTTTATTCCCATTTCAGAAGACGTGGAATGGGAATAATCTTCCTGTGCGTTCACAGAGATCAGCGGAGAGATGGAAAAACAGGGATGAGAAGGAAGAGGGGGAGGGTAGACGAGGGCGGCATACATATTGATGTAGAGAGATTCCTGGTAAGGGCGTAACCTTCTCGATTCAGTTACGGTAACGTTTAAGCAACGTTATCTTGCCACCACAGAGTGCTAGACATTCAGCAAGGATATTAGCTCCACGTTAGCAGGACCGAGACAGCTGGACACACTTGTTGAAAAGGTCATCTTAGGAGTAGCTTTGCTCTCCCTGTGCATGTGATTGTGTGTGTACGTGTGTGTGTGTCCGTGACCAGAGGGGTCATGCCAGTTGAAACTAAGGAGGCATGAGCATCCTCAATTTTGTAGGATAACAATTTACAAGATACACCAACGATATTAAATGTGGACATCAATGCCCACTCCAAAAATGTTGCATGCCCAGCTCCACCTGTGCGTGTTTATCTATGTGTATGTGAGAGATGTAGAGCAAGCCTGGGATGGGGTGTGGCCGTACAGGCCAGGGAGGATGTATATGTTTAGCCCTCTGTGTGTTTTACCTCCTCAGGTCAGCTCACAGGGGGCCCTGCTGGGTGGATGGATTCAAGCTACCGTTGAGGTTTGATACATGATTTATTCATCCCGCCCACCACACAACGCACCACGCCAATTACCCAGTCTCTAGTGACTGAGCACTCTGACATTTGATCCAAACGCTCTCTTATTTGGGGATAAAGGTGAGTGGAGGTGAACTGGGATGAAGTATGTACACCGTATGCATCCAAATAGATGATAAATCATGGATTTAGCGCCGAGATCATCACTTTGTTATTTTGTGCTGTTTTCTTTATTGAAAAATTTAAAAAACTAAATTAAGTGATGATGGGGAAGTTTGCACAGGGAAGCTGGGTGGTGATGAGAGTGTATGCATGATATTGTGTGTGTGTGTGTGTGTGTGTGTGTGAGAAGGGATAGAGACAGTAGGCCTGTGCCTTTGTGTGGATTTGTGTCAGTGGGGGATTTTGGGTGGCAGTGTGATTAGATGTGTGTGAGAGAGAGAGCGGTTATGCATGTGAGTGCTGTGTGTGATAGTGTAGGTGCATCATCCTCCCGGTCGGGTTGTGTATTGGCGGCCGAGGCGGGTTCATCTCACCCACATGAACAGATGCCATAGGGACAGACGGACACAGTGCCAACCTGACACTGGGCATCAGTGCTGGGCAAGGGTAACCTTCCTAGTTTACCCCTAGTCCTGACTGCCAGGAGGGAAGCTTTGCCAGGGAGAGGCTGATCCCTCCCCCTCTTCTCCTCCACCTACCCAATTTACCCTGAACCCAGCTGCCAGAGTGCCTAAGCCAGCGAGAGAGAGAGGGAGAGAGAGAGCTAAAGAGAGAGGGGGAAAGAGTAATAGAAAATTGGGATTGAAACAGTGAGATCAGAATTAGAGAGAGAGAGAGAGAGAGAAAGGTGGAGAAAGGGAAATGTTTGCAGCATCAGTAACACCCTCATAAGTATGCATGAAGGGCCTTCTCATGATTGTGTCTCATTGGCAAACACAACTAGGCTCGGTAAGTGTAGCTGCCAATTGTCTTCAAATAATAACCCTGACAATTACACCACCAGTCACGATCCGCAGCAGGTGAGCCAGGAAATACTCAGACTCAAATAGAACCATAGGCCAGCCATCCAAAAAAAACACAAGACCATCTAAACTGCACGGATCCAAACCACTTCCAATAAATGCCTATTTCTCAATACGAGAAGGAGATTACTCAAATCTCTTTCTCTGCCCTAAAAAACACTTTTCCATAGACTAATCATAATACCCAGAGACTACCACTTATGTTTAAACATAGACGGGTTAGCAAGTCACGAAAATGATGTGCACGCCGCAATGGGGCAGAAGTCTGTATGTTGTTGTGATTCTGGATGACCAGATAGCTAGCAACAATGACAAGAAGCTGCCATGTGGGGAATCGTAGGTGGCTCGTTTCAGCTAGTTTTATCTTGTTCCAAACCAGTCTGTTTTGCCCCAGTGTTGCGCGCGTTGGTTTTGTTGCTAAATAACCAACCTTTCTATTGCCCAACACAAATTATCTTAAATTCCCAATAAACGGACTAAGCGTGGACATATGACAATGTAGCTAATTGCCATTGTAGAGTAGAGTAGCTCTTGCCTAGACCAGTAAACCACTCTCGTCTCCCCTCCCCCAGGAGTCTGCTCTCATTGTTTGACCCTCCAGCTGTGACCCATATTTCCAAGTGTATCTGTTGGTCAAAAGACCAATCCCATCTGTGCGCCCGAGCTCATCTTACTCAGGAGGCAAATAACCCCACTAACACACATGCAACGGCTCAGCGTTAATATATTAAATCATTTGTAGTGTGTGGATCCATAGATCTCTAATCTCTGTGGTTGGTCTAGTGGAGTGGACAGAACTGCCACTGCTGTTTTCAGGGGCAAAGAGCCCTACTGTTAAGACAGAGGCTAAACGGCGCTACCATCCCCATACCACCTCAGCCATCACACACATAGTGCATGTATGCATACACATGCACATATGTACATACACACTGGAATAAGAGCACTAGTGCAAGGCACTGGGATAATGTGGTCTAATGATGGTATCCGATACAGACACTGCACTGTATTCTAATTGTGTGTGTGTGTGTATGTGTGTGTTCACTCATGGGCAAAAAACAGGGAATTAATGTGCAGCTGGTCAGTGTTTGAGAGCATTTAATTTTCCCAGTGTGCGGCTGGGTCTGCTTCAGTCTGTGTGTATGGTGAATGACATGCTTGCCAAGCGTCTCTTCAGACAGGAAACGGTCAGGTCTGGGCAGCAGCAGCTCTGGCCCAATGTGACAGAGCACAGCATGGTAACTTCCTGCGTCTGCCTATCATACAGACACCAGCGCTGCCTGCCAAGCTCACCGCATAATCACATCAGCAGCTGTAATAGGGGGAAGACAGAATGACAAATCTCATTACAGACGCAGACTCAGTTTGTTTTTATGAAGCCAGCCTCTTATTCATTTTCCCTCAGTGAAGATTCATGTTTTTCTATGAGAGAAGTAATGTGATAAGCGGCCGGGGACTGTGCTGACGCTGGCTTGAGGGACAGAACACAGTTGTTGTCCAGCTTGTTCATTCAGAATGCCGCAGAGGTTGACGTCACCTCTCGCTTTTTGCCTCTTTCTCATACGTAGTCAGTGTGTGGTGTCTGTGTGGGCTTTCTGACCAATGCCTCCCTCATGATGAGTGTTGAAGAGGCTGGAATGAAGAGTAATATGCTCTCTTTACACACTGTAACAATTTGGTTAGTTCCAAAACTTTGGAAAGCACATAGTTGTAGAAGTAGTGCTGGAAGCTGGATCGGCAAGCCTATAGGGAAACACAGTGTCAGGTACAATAAATATAATACAACACTCAAGCCTACATCTTACATGTGCCGTATTAATGCAAAGATTGTCATAGTCGTCATCTCAACTTAATGGGTTGTTGTAAAAAGTTGGATGAATTGTGTTGAGCTAGTGGACAGACAGACAAACACAGACACAGCATGATAAGTGTGACGACCCTCCCACTCTGTCTGCCGTATTCTCTCTTTGCTCTTGTTTCCTTATTAGGATGCCGGTGGGCGGAGTTGGGAGGGTCGTCAGCTACATGGGAAACACCTTGGCCGGGTGTGTCCCAGCATAAATGGAACTCTTCCACAGTCATTGAGGAGACTCTCTCCAGGCAGATACTTTGATTTTGGTTGTGATATTTTTGTGGCCTTTTTTGGGTTGTTTGCTTTGGCACTTATCAACACTTTTCTATATTACATTTATGCAAGCAAACACTCACTTACACTACTGATTACTGATTACACACCCCATTGTTATTTCAGTTAGTTACTTTAATTAATAAATATATACTTTGAGTACTCCTTGTCTCCACGTGTCTCCCTTTTGTTACGAACTTGAGCCGGTTCGTGACAAGTGGGGGGTTCGATCCGGGATTTTGAACTGGTTGTGTTTGGGAGAACGTGGAGTTAATGTCCAATGCGGTAGGGTTTTTCTTTGTAAATTTTGTTAGTTTGTTTGAGTTTGATAGGCCAGTATTGGTTGCCTTTGGGTTTTGTACTGCGTTGGAGAGAGTACATTGGTTAGTTTCCAGTCCCTGCCCAGCCTGGAAACTCTTGCTCTACTCGCTGTTGGGACATCGGTCTGAGGTGAGTACAATCGGCTGTGTACCTCAGTGGGAGATTGGGTAGGGTAGTGACATTTGCTACCCGGAGCTATAACTTTTTCCCCTGATAGGCTTAGTGACGTGTTTTGTTTGGGATACGTTGGGCATGGTTAAATGTTTGTTATTTTTTGTGTGGTGTCAGTGGACTGAGCAGTTGTCTCGAGGGCACATCCGTGGCTTGGGGAAATCTACCAGCGTGCTGGGGGTTTAATTCCTTGCCAGCGGGCTACAGTGCGTAATTACCCACCGCGAATCTGCACGAAGACTAGGGTTGAGTTATTGTAGGTTGGGGAAGCTCCATATCCCAGCTCTCTTCTGTGGTGCTCGGTGTGATTGTCATTTCTCTTGTGTCTGGTGTGCTCAGCAGAGGGGTTGAGCAAGATTATTATGATCTATATATATATTTTTTTTTCTTGATTATGGCGTCTAATGTAGATGAGTTCATTCGCTTTCCATCAGAAGAACTGTTAGAATTATGTACTAAAGAACAGCTGTTGAAGGTTGCTGAACACTACAAGGTTGAAATTAGTGATAAACGCCTAAAAAAATTCTATTAGGTTAATATTGAAGGCCAATTTGATGGAGAGTGGTATTCTGGATGTTACCACTGGGGCAGCCTCTGCTGAGGACACGTTGTCTCCCCGATATGTTACAATGACCGCTCCATCGGTTAGTCATGGTGGTCTTCTTTTTGAACAGCAGAAAGAACTGCTTCTGTTACAGCTAGAGCATGAACAAGCTAAAATGGAGCATGATCGTGTAAAATATGAAAGGGAATTGGAATTTAAACAGGATATGGAGCGTGCTAAAATCAAGCTGCAACAAGAGCGACTAGAGTTGGTTAGGGAAGGAAAGCTCTCAGGGGAGAGTTTGCTCTGGGAAGGTGACCCAGAGTTACCTAGGGTCGTTCCTCTTTTGGTCGTAATCCAGAGACATTTGATGTTGTAGGGAATTTACGGTTGTTGCCCCAGTTTAATGAAAAGGACCCGGAGATATTCTTTTCGTTGTTTGAGCGTGTTGCTGACGCTAGGAGTTGGCCTGATTCTGATCGCACTTTGATGTTGCAGTGTGTGCTGACTGGTAAAGCGCAAGAAGCATATTCAGCTCTTAGCGTAGCAGACAGTGTTAGTTATGAGAAGGTTAAAACGGCTGTGTTACAGAGTTACGAATTGGTCCCTGAGGCTTACACGCAACGATTTAGAACTTTAAAAAGGGATGATCAGCAGACTCATGTTGAGTTTGCGCGAATATTATCTTCACAGTTCAATCGCTGGTGTTCTGCCTCTGCAGTTATGACTTTCCAAGGGCTGTGTGATCTGATTATGTTAGAACAATTTAAGGACACAATCCCTGATCGTATAGCGACGTACATTAACGAACGAAAAATAAAGACTGTTGCTGAAGCTGCGGTTTTGGCAGATGAATATGTGTTGACTCACAAAAATGTTTTTGCAGAACCCCGTATTCGGAGTGAGTGGGGGCGTTCGCAGAGATTTGGGCCTCGCTCGCCGAGATACTTCGGTTCCCGGGCAGAGTTTCATTCAAATAGGGTTGAGCCTGATACCCGTGGTAAAACTGACGTTGGTCAAGAGTGTCACTACTGTCAAGAATTAGGTCATTGGAAAAATGAATGTCCGATTCTTAGGTCTAGGGGTAAATTCAGTACAGGTGCTTATGGTAAATCGAGGCCTGCAGCGTTAGCCGCGCCTGTTCCACATCAGTTCACTCATGACGCATTGTCTCATGCCCGGAGCCAGGTGAAGGGTTATATTGATCCCGACTATTTACCTTTCGTTACGGAGGGTTTTGTGTCTATGGTAGGAAGTAAGAACCTAGTGCCAGTAAAGATCCTAAGAGACACAGGTGCCTCTGAATCATTTGTGTTGGAATCTGTGTTACCCTTCTCTGCGGAGACTGATTCGGGGAATAGTGTTCTAATTAGGGGAATAGGTTTGAACACTCTGTCAGTTCCATTGCATAAACTGATGTTGGATTGTGGACTGGTGAAAGGTGAGGTTGTTGTGGGGGTGCGTCCTTCATTGCCTATTGAGGGTATTGACGTGATCCTTGGAAATAACTTGGCTGGGGAGCGTGTGTGGCCTATCATGTCTCCATCTTTAGTGGTTTCCACTAAGCCGTCAATTGTAGGGATTCCCTGATGAGAGTGCGCAGAATTTCCCAGAGGTGTTTTCTGCGTGTGCAGTGACGCGTTCTATGATACAGGACGACCTGGTCACGGAGCTGGCTAACGAGAATACCATAAAGAAGTCTGTTACTGTTTTCCCTGTTATCCCGTTATCTGTATCCCGCTCCGATTTAATCGGGCGCAACGGACTGACCCTACATTAGAAGAGTTGCGGGACCAAATTGTGTCTGTGGAACAGTTGGGAGATGTCGCACAGGGCTATTTTCTCCAAGAGGAGGTCCTGATGAGAAAGTGGATGTCTCATGGTAGTTGTTTTCTGGGGAGGCGATTAGTCAGGTTGTGGTACCAGTTAAGCTTCGTGAGTTGGTGCTGACAACTTCTCACAACGACGTTGCGGGCATATGGGTGTGAGAAAAACCTACAATCGCATATTACGACATTTTTTTTGGCCAAGATTAAAGAGGGATGTTTCTGATTTCATCAAAACTTGTCACACCTGTCAATTAACTGGTAAACCTAATCAAGCTATTAAGCCGGTACCACTGTTCCCTATTCCTGTACTCAGTAAACCTTTTGAGTATCTGATTATTGACTGTGTTGGTCCTCTGCCTCGTTCCAGAAAGGGTAGTAATTATTTGTTGACGGTGATGTGTCAGACCACTAGGTTTCCTGCTGCCTATCCTCTCCGGTCTATCACGACTAAGTCTGTGTTAAAAGCTTTGACTCAGTTTTTCTCACTGTTTGGAATCCCTAAGGTCATTCAAAGTGATCAAGGATCTAATTTCACCTCTAATCTCTTTGGACAGGTTCTCCAACAACTCCATATTAAACACAACTTGTCTACCGCTTATCATGCCCAAAGTCAAGGAGCACTGGAATGTTTCCATCAAACGCTTAAGTCTTTGTTGAGATCTTATTGTACTGAGATGGATAAGGATTGGGAGGAGGGGTTGCCTTGGTTACTGTTAGCTGCTAGGGAGGTTTCACAGGAGAGCACAGGTTTTAGCCCAAATGACCTAGTGTTTGGACATAAGGTGCGTGGGCTTTTATCTGTTCTCCAGGATGACTGGAGGTCTCCCGAGCCTCCTCAGTCCCTGTTATCATATGTGTGTGATTTTCGGCGACGCTTGTATGCCGCTGGTGAAATGGCTAAAGAGAAGCTATCATCTTCACAGGACAGGATGAAGAGCATATATGATCGGCGAGCTGAGCCTCGTCACTTTAGTCCAGGTGATCAGGTTCTGGCTCTGCTGCCAATTGTTGGTTCTCCTTTTCAAGCCAAGTTTCAAGGTCCATATACAGTGGTGCGCCAGTACACTGAGCAAAATTATCTAGTTGCCACTCCAGAACGGAGGAAAGCACACCAACTGTGCCATATAAATTTGTTAAAACCCTATGATGCACGTTCCTCTGAGACTGAACAGGGGGAGTCTACAGAGGACGGTAAGGCTGTTCTTTTGGCTGATACTGTTTATTCCCTGGATTCTGGTCATGCTAGGTCTGTGCAGGAGCAGGAAGATGTTTCTGGTCCCGACGATTGCATACTGCAGGGTAGATTGAAGAATTCAGAGACACTGGAGATTTTAGATAGTCTTCTTACTCATCTACCTGTTGATGGGCGGAAAGAGATGGTGGGTCTGATTCGGAGATGTCCAGGGTTGTTTTCTGATACACCAACATGTACAAATTGTCGGTTTGGGACGCAGGGGGCTGGTACGTTGGTCCGGGGTCCTTGTTGGTCCCCGGTCTTATGGGGGGGTGTGACGACCCTCCCACTCTGTCTGCCGTATTCTCTCTTTGCTCTTGTTTCCTTATTAGGATGCCGGTGGGCGGAGTTGGGAGGGTCGTCAGCTACATGGGAAACACCTTGGCGGGTGTGTCCCAGCATAAATGGAACTCTTCCACAGTCATTGAGGAGACTCTCTCCAGGCAGATACTTTGATTTTGGTTGTGATATTTTTGTGGCCTTTTTTGGGTTGTTTGCTTTGGCACTTATCAACACTTTTCTATATTACATTTATGCAAGCAAACACTCACTTACACTACTGATTACTGATTACACACCCCATTGTTATTTCAGTTAGTTACTTTAATTAATAAATATATACTTTGAGTACTCCTTGTCTCCACGTGTCTCCCTTTTGTTACGAACTTGAGCCGGTTCGTGACATAAGCCACCCACCCAGCCAGTCGAATCAATTTCATGTTTGGGTAAATGAAAGGACATAGTGAGGAGCATGTACAATGGTATGATTATAGTAGGTACAATGGTATGATTATAGTAGGGTCAATGGTATGATTATTTGAGTGGCAGCCCTACGTGTGTGAAAGAGGTTGCATCCAATTAAATGTAAATGACCATGCTTATGGATAGCCCTATTAGTGCTGGTGTCTCCTACACATAATTACACAAATGTTTATGCTTCTGCAGTCCAAGTGAGGAATAGCAGCACCCCTCCATGGAACGATGAGGCTGCTTAGAAAGAGCTTCTCTATGTAATTTCCATAATTATAATTTAGACCAGCGGTAGGTAGGTAAGGAGGGAGGTGAGATCATTTGAAAGTGACATTTAGAAAATTATAACATTATATTCAAGCCATGGGTCCATATTAACTTTTTCCAGGAAGAGACAGATTTCAGTAGCATTTAACAGAAATACTGGGGTTGCCTTGCCCTTAGAGTATATTGCCTATTTCTTTTCATGCTATTCACACTAAGCTGTTTGTTCTGATCCTAGAACAGAAATAAGCTCCATCTGGTATTCTAACGGGTGCTAACGTATAGCTTAGCTTGCCTCATCGGAGGTGAAGAGAGCACAATCTTCCCCCGTCATCCATAGTGATGGGATGGGATTGCCTTGCCTTGGTGTGTTCTTCAGCTCATCGATCTGTGTTACCATTACCAACAACGGGACACCCACAGATCCCTACATGGGAAGTAAATCTAGAACACAAACACATACAGTGAAGTCAATATAGGACAAGCATGTATACCCACAAGCTCACACACTTACATAACCAACACTGCTGCACACACACACACACCCCAATACACATCTTTAAGCAGGTTGTGTATTTTTACTTTGAGCCTACATTTTCAAGCCACTTACAGTAGGTCATTGTTTATTTCAGGACTTCAGGAGAGTAAACAAAGCCTACACACAACCCAGTGCATGGTAATGTACACTGCAGAAGGCTAACACGTCTGTTAGCGTGGGAGAGACAACAGAGAGATGGAAGGATGGAGATGGAGAGATTGAGAGGCATGACAGCTTGAAGTGCTCTGGGCATTAGGAGACCACGCTCGATGAGGTTTAATTTCCTTCTGATGTCCTAACACCAGTGAGCCGCAGTGTGTGTGTGTGTGTGTGTGTGTGTGTGTGTGTGTGTGTGTCCATGCTAGGGCATAATTAGTAAGATGGATAAAATAACACCACAATCTGAAGGTTTGTTTATGTCCATAAGAATATGTGTATTGCTCTGTTGTCAAAATGTAGTCTGAGTTACATAATGAAATCACTGCAGTTACAGTGCAGCAACTGACACTACTAATCTTAGAATCACAATCTGCTCAGACTGTACAGTAAGCATCCCAGCAGAGCTGAAATCTAATAATCTTATTCTCACAAGCTTTACAAATGATCTGCTTCTTATGTTGCCTGATAAAAGTTTTTTAGCCGAAACACTGTGCTTCTTTTATCATTTAGGATTATCTTGCAAATCTAACTTCTATTTTCCTCCAATAATAGCTGAATGTTTTCTATATCCAGTTTTTGCTTTATTTTGTGTGACTTGGATTGTGAGGCAGCAGTAGAATATTGACAAGGGGGCATCCAGTTAATTTGAAATGGCCACTCCCCACAGTGCAATGTAATTTATTTGGGCCTCAGGTGAGCATATTAGCTATTTTGTGTAGCTAATCTGTTCTGATATTGGTGAAAATGTATTCCTGATATGCATCCAAACTGCCTCACTGTCTTCACATTGAAGTCAAACTTTTTAGAAGTGACTTCAACAAAGTCTTCAGGGAATTGTAAAATATGGCTACAAAAATGGGACGCATGCCCTCGACGGAGCTGCATGCTTAAAAACAAAACTGCTGAATTTGTCTACTCGCAAAAATGTTGGTACGTGTTCACACACTGTTGGTAGGGGAGAAAGAAAGTTCAGCCAAAGTTTAAGAACAATATTTTTCATTCACACATCTCCGGAAATCCCAAGGAGGACCCCAATTGGATGGCATGAATATTCACTTTGAATTTGCATGTTCTTAGCTTCTCATCTGCCTTTGGCCCGCTCACCTTTTGTGATGCATTAATCTTTCAGCGTTCCATCCCTCTCTGAGCATATGTCATCAATCTGCAGCTACATCCTGTTTGTCTAATGCTTCATTTGCTTTGAATGTAATCAATTATGTAAATATCTCTGTTGTCGCAGGAAACTGAACAGTAGCGCAGACTCGGGTTTGGTAGAGGATGGAGATGTTGACACTCTCTCTTATCGTGCTGTGTAAATAAAGCGCTCTTCAAGTAGCTGTCTGTGTTCGGATGCGGCGGACTAATGTCAACATAGCGTGCATTATGACTCATCAATTTGTACTTCATGATTGACAGGTAGGTCAAAAGTAGACCTATGGGGGAAAGGGAGAGTAGCTCATACAACAGAGTGTTGTTTGGAGTGCTGCATCAAATAGTTTGGGCATTAAATGCACAATGAAACTCAAATATAGCTGACATTCATTTTGTGTTGTTCATAACACAATGTTTCAACTGTCACAGTGAACTTAAGGTACATCATAAGTAAGACAAAGGTGACACTGAATACAGCAGAAGTTTTATTGTTTTACACTACAGTCAAAAGTATTTTTCTCCACCAAAAGTGGTTTGAGATTAAGTTTGGGAGTGCAGTGGATAATATACAGGTAGGCTACTGCAGATATTGTGGATCCATACTCATATAGTATCCGAGAATATCTATATACCAAAGAACAAAATGGTAGCTATAGCACTTGAAAGTTGACAGCTAAAGTTTCCTAGGTGTCTGAATAGCTTTTTCAATCCTGCTGCCAGCTATCAACCTCAATCTACCTCCGGTAGCTTTAAGAGTGCCTTGAGGGAAAATGACCTGCTATCTGATACTTCAAGATTCTGCAAAGAAAATCTCACATCAGTCCTATCCACTGCCGTCTATTGATAAAAGATTGGTTTGAAATTGGGCTTGGCAAAGGTTATTCTCCGGCCATTATATTCATATTCAGTTTGGGAGACCCAATCTTACCTGCAATTCTGAGACTTTATCATCCAGCATCAATGTGTAAACAAAGGTGGTGAAAAGATCTGACCTAGGTCAAACAACTTTTTTCTCTCTCTCATATATATATATATATAGATAGATAGATAGATAGATAGATAGATAGATAGATAGATAGATAGATAGATAGATAGATAGATAGATATATAGAGAGAGAGAGAGAGAGAGAAACGCAACTTGTAAAGTGTTGGTCCCATGTTTCATGAGCTGATGTAAAAGGATTCATGAAATGTTCCATATGCACAAAAAGCTTATTTCTCTCTAATTTTCTGCACAAATGTATTTACATCCCTGTTAGTGAGCCAATATAATCTATCCACCTGACATGTGACATATTACACAGGTGCACCTTGTGCTAGGGACAATAAAAGGCCACTAAAATATGCAGTTTTGTCACACAACACAAT
The DNA here is from genome assembly GCF_020615455.1 of Coregonus clupeaformis. Classification (NCBI taxonomy): domain Eukaryota; kingdom Metazoa; phylum Chordata; class Actinopteri; order Salmoniformes; family Salmonidae; genus Coregonus; species Coregonus clupeaformis. The sequence continues at coordinate 8,418,949 of NC_059199.1, read as the reverse complement.
GCCACAGATGTCTCAAGTTTTGAGGGAGCGTGCAATTGGCATGCTGACTGCAGGAATGTCCACCAGAGCTGTTGCCAGAGAAATGAATGTTCATTGCTCTATCATAAGCCGCCTCCAACGTCGTTTTAGAGAATTTGGCAGTACGTTCAACCGGCCTCACAACCGCAGACCATGTGTAACCACGCCAGCCCAGGACCTCCACATCCGGCTTCTTCACCTGCGGGATCGTCTGAGACCAGCTATCCGGACAGCTGACGAAATTGTGGGTTTACACAACCAAATAATTTCTGCACAAACTGTCATAAACCGTCTCAGGGAAGCTCGTCGTCCTCACCAGGGTCTTGACCTAACTGTTGTTCGGCGTCTTAACCGACATCAGTGGGCAAATGCTCACCTTCAATGGCCACTGGCACGCTGGATTAGTGTGCTCTTCACGGATGAATCCCAGTTTCAATTGTACTAGGTTTGCTGATGTCAATGTTGTAAACAGAGTGCCCCATGGTGGCGGAGGGGTTATGGTATGGGCAGGCATAAGCTACGGACAATGAACACAATTGCATTTTGCCGATGGCAATTTGAATGCACAGAGATACCAGGAGGAGATCCTGATGCCCATTGTCGTGCCATTCATCCGCCGACATCACCTCATGTTTCAGCATGATAATGTACGGCCCCATGTCGCAAGGACTTGTACACAATTCCTGGAAGCTGAAAATGTCCCAGTTCTTCCATGGCCTGCATACTCACCAGACATGCCACCCATTGAGCACATTTGGGATGCTCTGGATCGACGTGTACGACAGCGTGTTCCAGTTCCGATCAATATCCAGCAACTTCGCACAGCCAATGAAGAGGAGTGGGACAACACAGTTATGTGAAATCCATAGATTAGGGCCTAATGAATTTGTCAATTGACTGATTTCCTTATATGAACTGTAACTCAGTAAAATCTTTGAAATTGTTGCATGTTGTATTTATATTTTTGTTCAGTGTATAATTAATAGAACATTTTTGTAGGGGTTGATACATTTTTTGTTAGGGCAAATCAAGTCTGCCTTTTTAAACCTTGAATACACTACAAGAAAAATTCCTGCAACAGGATGATCAAATTACGATGCGGCATCTGTATAAAATAAATAATACAAATATTAAGCTATTTTGAATGCTTTGTTATTTGAAAATGATATTATACTATAGTAATAGACATAACAATTCACATTTCCTGTTGCTGCAGGATTCTTTTCCTGCTGTGTGAAACTGGCTAAAATTAAGATACGATATCTGTAGTCTTTTTTGCTAATCTTTATCAAGGGTGCCAATATTTTGGACCTGGCTGTATGTGCATTCGGAAAGTATTCTGACCCCTTCTCTTTTTCCACATTTTGTTACATTACAGCCTTATTCTAAAATTGATTAAATAAACAATTTTCCTCATCAATCTACACACAATACCCCATAATCACAAAGCGAAAACAGGTTTTTAGAAATGTTTGGAAATTTATTAAAAACAAAAAACTGAAATACCTTATTTACATAAGTATTCAGATGTTTCTACAACTTGATTGGAGTCCACCTGTGGTAAATTCAATTAATTGGATATGATTTGGAAAGGCACACACCTGTCTATATAAGGTCCCACAGTTGACAGTGCATGTCAGAGGTCCGAGACAGGATTGTGTCAAGGCACAGATCTGGGGAAGGGTACCAAAACATTTCTGCAGCATTGAAGGTCCCCAAGAACAAAGTAGCCTCCATCATTCTTAAATGGAAGAAGTTTGGAACCACCAAGACTCTTCTTAGAGCTGGCCGCCTGGCCAAACTGAGCAATCGGGGGAGAAGTGCCTTGGTCAGGGTGGTGACCAAGAACCCGATGGTCACTCTGACAGAGCTCCAGAGTTCCTCTGTGGAGATGGGAGAACCTTCCAGAAGGACAACCATCTCTGCAGCACTCTACCAAATCAGGCCTTTATGGTAGAGTGGCCAGATGGAAGCCACTCCTCAGTAAAAGGCACATGGCAGCCCGCTTGGCATTTGCCAAAAGGCACCTAAAGGACTCTCAGACCATGAGAAACAAGATTCTCTGGTCTGATGAATCCAAGATTGAACTCTTTGGCCTGAATGCCAAGTGTCACATCTGGAGGAAACCTGGCACCATCCCTACGGTGAAGCATGGTGGTGGCAGAATCATGCTGTGGGGTTGTTTTTCAGTGGCAGGGACTGGGAGACTAGTCAGGATAGAGGGAAAGATGAACGGAGCGAAGTACAGAGAGATCCTTGATGAAAACCTGCTCCAGAGCGCTCAGGACCTCAGACTGGGGCGAAGTTTCACCTTCCAACAGAACAACGACCCTAAGCACACAGCCAAGACAACGCAGGAGTGGCTTCGGGACAAGTCTCTGAATGTCCTTGAGTGGCCCAGCCAGAGCCTGGACTTGAACCCGATCTAACATCTCTGGAGAGACCTGAACATAGCTGTGCAGTGACGCTCCCCATCCACCCTGACAGAGCTTGAGAGGATCTGCAGAGAAGAATGGGAGAAACTCCCCAAATACAGGTATGCCATGCTTGTAGCGTCATGCCCAAGAAGACTCGATGCTGTAATCGCTGCCAAAGGTGCTTCAACAAAGTACTGAGTAAAGGGTCTGACTACTTATCTAAATGTGATATTTCCGGTTTTTTTCTTCTTTTTTTTTGCAACTTGTTTTTGCTTCGTCATTATGGGGTATTGTGTGTAGATTGATCAGGGGGGGAAAAACCCAATTTAATCCATTTTAGAATAAGGCTGTAACATAACAAAATGTGATGTTTCTATTGTGTTGCTAACAGGAAGGTATGGGTTAAACGACCAATAATGTAATTATTGTCATTGGTCAACTTGGCCTTGGAGGTAATCATGTATGACCAAGTCTAGAATGCTTAAAATACATTAAGTACAGTCCACATACACACACACACAGGGAGAATACCACTGCAACCAAGGCAATTTGTCTTTCATGATAAATTCTCATTGGCGTGTCCAGAGACATCCAGCCCATGCTGACAAATCAACACATTTTTCACTCTCTCCCTCCCTCTCTCTTTCTCTCTCTCTCTCTCATATTCCCTGCAATTGATTTTTCCTGCTCTTCTTTCTCCCATCCTGTCCCTGTGCTGGAGAACAATTGCACATTCCTCTAAAATGTGGTGTCAAAGGCTGCAAGGCTCAGCATCATTAAGAAGAAAACTAGCAGTTAACATGTTACATACTGCAGACCACATACTGTATCAGCGCCAATACAGTTGGCCTGCTCTTCACCAATGTTAAAGTTCACACTTTAGTTTCCTATTCAGAGACCTCAACACATTATTATTTTTTTTGCAATAATGATTCCGCAGTATATTCCTCTTTGGCAAAGTATGAAGATAAACAAGGAGGTTCTAAGATTTCACCTTAACATCAACTCAAACCCAATTGGCAATCTTTCATCATGTTATAGTGGTCGACGTCTCAATGGACAGAAAGGAGATGCTTTCATTTCGGACACAGAGGAAATGTTGTTCCTCTGTCATAGATAACCAGTGAAATCTAATAAGGAGGAGAAAGGAAGGAGGGGAACGGTTGTTCCATCTCCATGCCCGTCTGAAGTTAGCTCCATAAATTGGAAACAGCGGCGGGCCCTAATCTTCCATCACCTGCACGGAGCGTCATCACGACAAACATCCCCAGAACCCCAGATATACACTCACATTTAAATACAAAAGGGCCAGTCAGGAAGACACACATTTCACATAGGCCCGTGACTAACTGCCTTGCCTGTCTGTATACCATTACTTAAAACAGACATCGCTATCTTTATTGATATTTATAGAGGTGGGGGTGGTGGGAATAAGACCCCATGGTAACGGGATATCGGAGAGGATTACGTTTCCCACTGAGTCGCCTTGGACCAGGCCTGCTCCGAGGTCTGGTCGGACGGAGCATCTCGGAATGTGTCCGTGCGGCTCACACCAGTATTACTTAGTCATGGCTCTTATCTACAAACTGCCACATGGCTAGTACTTCTGCTTTGGCATCGTATTGTAATTCCCTCCCTTTCCTCCTCTTCCATTCTCCCTCTTTAAGGCCTTCTCTCTGATTTATATCCTCCTGCGCTCATCAGATTAAAGACTGACCTTTGGAGAGAGGACCGCGACTAAGATTACAACAGAGCTGGAATGCATTATTAAAAATGTGTGACAAATGTGTCAAGCCTAATTGTTGTGCTTGTGTGGAAAAGTAGACAACCCTCGGTACAAAACCAACTGTGTCCCGAAACCCCCGATGTGCCACCAACAGCAACGACAACCTTGAGGGACATTTCAGCTGTGGAGCCCGCTGCTAATTAGAACAGGACGTACTCATTAGCCAATGACTGTCACCCTCCCATGGGTTGTCCCATCTCCCATGATGCTTCTCTGGACCAGCATGAGTTTTTCTTCAAACTTGGCTAGCGTAGAATGTACTAGGCCTACTACAGTGCTGATGATTATAGGCCAATTTGCATGAAATATTCATTTCTTATTAAGTATTGCAATAAATCATAACATATTGTAGTATTCTAGTAATAACAATGATGGATATAAAAACAAATCTGGCCAGCGATATTGAAATCCTATCTACCATCTGATTCCATTATAAACTTGCTCTGAGATGAATCGTCCTTGACTTATCATCACACAGCTGAATGGCCATTCTCTAAACACCAGTCAGAAGAAAGTATTAGACAATGGCGGACGCTCCCCTGTGTCTGTTTAAATGACTAGTCCAGGGCTCTCCAAACTTGTTCCTGGAGAGCTACCCACCTGTAGGTTTTTGTTTCAACCCAAGTTGTAACTAACCTGATTCAGTTTATCAACCAGCTAATTATTAGAATCAGGTGCGCTAGATTAGGGTTGAAGTGAAAACCTACAGGACGGTAGCGCTCCAGGAACAGGGTCAGAAAGCCCTGGACTAGCCTGTATTTATTGAAGCCAGTGTAGGCAGCGTCTCTCAGCGCGCCACATTAACGCCTTTAAGCTGAGACCACTTCCAGGGCTGTGGTTTGGGAATAACACATTGAGTCGTAAAATTCAATAGGGACTCATAGCCCTACCCCCTCCTCCTCCCCTGCGCCATGTTCATCCCCCAGAGGTTGTCGAGAGATTACCGGAACATTACAAAGCAGGGGTTCCAGTGTCACTTTAAAACCTCTCCCCCTCCTAATAGCATCTTAAACCATCATTTTTTTCTCCTCTCTTTCCTCTTCCGCTTGAATGACTGGGGGGAAAAACTACGGAACACAAAAGGTCAAGTGACTTTCTCTGTGCCGCCTCCCTCTGTTTTAATATAAAGAGTGGGGGGGGGCATGCACACACAAAGGTAGAGATATGCATCTATTGTTGTTTATGCTGTATGCCTAGAGCCATTGCAAGTGAATAGAGGGGGTTTGCTGGTTTTGATAGTGGTGGAAGTGTGGTTGGGGGTAGAGGTTGGTGTCTGTGCAGCCTGACTTATGACCAGAGTGGACAAGTTCATCAGGTCTGGAGGTCTGGCTTGCCAGTCTGATCAGTCTGTGGGGGATAATCTGTGTGCTGAGAAGGGTGTGTGTGTGTGTGTGTGTGTGTGTGTGTGTGTGTGTGTGTGTGTGTGTGATATGGGGAAAGGATGTGAGTGTGTGGTGCGGACGACTTATTAAATGTATTACAGTGCAGCTTTATGTCTGGCAGGCCTTGCTTAGGGGAACATTAGGTGTGTTGACTTGCTGTTTGACTAGGAGGTCATTAAAGTTAGAAAAGTAGCTAAATTGTGCCAAATGTCATTCAATTTGGTAGATGTTTGTTATGGCAGTCTATGCATTGTAAATCCCTTATTGGTCCACCCTGTTACATTTAATTTGTTAAATAATGTATATGTTTATTCATACAAGCATTTTGACACAGACCAAGCTTTGTAATTGTGCAGGCATTAAATAATTATGACAATAACATGCTAAATCATAAAACTGTCTCTGATCCAAATCTGAGTATTTTTGCCTCTGTACTTTAAAGCTGGGATGAAAGCCTTTCCTTTCTACCAAGCATGATATTCGACTAGTTGTTCTGTGTCTTTTTGTGTTATCAGGATTTAGAAAAACTCTTTGTACCAATGGGGGGGGGGGTTGCTTTCCCTTTTTCACTGCAGGGGATTACATAAAAAATGAAAAGGTTTAGAAGTCCACAATGTCTGCCTTTAGCTGTCATGCAGATAAATTGATTTTAAATTGTGAGATAGAACCTGTTTCACCTCACCAGCTTGGTCTGTTTGCAAAATTTTTACTGTTGACTAAGTCCAATGAACTGTTTTGTCTCCTCAGCTGAAAAGATAACATGCTCAATTTGGCCCACACATGTCAATACAAGAAACTCAAATTATTTGCAGCATCAGTATTTCTTTGTACAGGACGCAAATCAGTAAAACTTTATCCAATTTTCTGAATTCTCTCCCTTTCCTTTGGCAATCATTACTCTATAATTATACACAGGCTGCAGTAAACACAGTGTAGGCCTAATGCAGCCTATAGGCTACTTTAATATCTCAACATACTACTGAATAATAAAAGGACTGTCCTAAATACTGTCATTATATTTTTCAGATTTGGACAATAAAAAAGTACCAATGTCAGCTAATAGTGTCGAACAATTATTCAATTAATTAATTATTCAACTAGTCAACATTTGTAGCCACCTTTACTAGCCATTCGATGCTGCAATTCCCCTATCTTGCTTCCCTTCATTATCTAGATCTAATTAGTCTATTAATTTAATCTAAATGCATATAATCCAATCATTAAATGAAATATATTCATAAATATTATGGCTAGCATTTAGCTCACCTATCCCACGTGGGAAGCTGAAGCTTCGACCAGCCAAGCCAACACTGCCATTACTTTAGTTTGATTAAAGGTGAAAATATATATTTTTTAAAAGGCGGGGATGATTCGACTAGTGAAAATATCTGGCATTGCGATTCATTTCAGCGCGCTTTGATAGGCGACCTTCTTGTACCCTCGTTCCGAAATCTTACTTCATTGCACTTGCATGATGTCAATCTGATGCACAACACCCACCCCCGAGATATCAAATAAACCGCGTAGTGAGTGGAGTTCGCACTAGCCCGGACGGCTCTACCATCGAACTGGTGTGTTGCGCGCGAGCGGGAGAGAGATGACAAGAGCTTCGCGAGGCTGGACAGTCAAACATGGAGCTTTTTAAAACGCTAATTTCGGTGCTTTGGATATTATTCCTGAATGGAAACAAGGGCTGTCACGCCGAGGAAGGTATGTGAAACCTATGTTATATGTTTTTTCCCCTGGACTGCTTGTAGAAAGTGGATTAATGAATGTCCAGACTTCAGCCCAGCCGAATCGCCAGTCCGGTTGCAAGTGTATGCACAGTGATGCGGAAGTTCAGAGATGCCGACGACGCTGTAGCCGATATTTGTACAAATAGGCATATGTTAAGTAAATAATCTCAGTACCTTAAGGAATTTGGAACATTTAAAAGGGGGGAAAAGCGCCAGAGTTCTCAAAACCTCTCCAAACCAATTTGGTATGAAAGTCTCCTTAGATAGATTTGTAGCCGAACATTAGCCTACATTTCGTTGTTTCAAACAGCTGCTAGCTTTAGGCATCTCTTTTCAGTAGCCAAGTGACAGTTAAACATGTGGACAAAATAGATAAAATGGTGCGATATGTAAGTAAAAACTAAAAGCGAGGTTTCAAGTTCTGTTTACCAACTTCGGACAAGGATTCACAAAACTGTTATCTTGTTGCAAATATATAGCCTAGTCCTACAATCGCATTGTTACAAACTGCGTCCATTTATCATTTGGCATTGAACGGAAACCGTTAAACCTGGACAGTAGTAGTCTTGCGTCAACACTGTAATAATTTACTAGTTTGTATGTACATGCTGTTAAAAATAGCCCACTGTTAATTAAATGTTACAGTCTGGAAAGCATAAAAAAGCATTGCTTAAATGTCAGGAAGTGATAGGCTACTGTCAATCAAAAACATATTTCAGCACAAAGCTACATCTCAGCATTTACATTTTTAACCAGATTGAATAGGAAACATTGTTGCCCGCTGCTCTCAGACATCGGTTCCGACCCTATGCTTGCTTAAAGCTGCACTGGGGTCGACTTGCCTAAACGTCAGATTGTTACCGTGATATTCAGTCTGAAAGAAGTCTCTCTAAAAAAAGACGCAAGAGTCTCTACAAGGCAGAATGTTGAATACAATGATATTTACACTTAATTTACCAGTTGACCGTACTGTTGGTCCTTTTGACGGTAGGAAGTGGAGATAAAATATCCACAGGAAAGTATTGTTTACCCGACTTTTTGCGGCACCTGTAGGTTCTGTCACTTTTTTTTTTTCAATCTCCTGACACATTGCAAATGATGCAAAATGTGTAAACAATAGCGGAATGTAACGGAACGTTGTTGACTGAAGCATGTGCAATTTGTCAGCTGTTTGAGTGGTACTAATTTCGGTTATAAGGACATCAACAAAAATGTCTACTTCATATTCATAATCTCCAGCACCACCCCAACATCAACATATGTGAAAATGGCATGTTTCTATGTTTTGTAGTAAAATATATAGAGGAAGATAAGTGTTTCCAATGACATCATCGTTGTGCATCATGTGATTTTAACCAATTATGAGTTGGTATTGCCTACTAATTGGTTGATGATGTCATTGGAAAGACCTAGAAGATAAGTAAACAAGCAAAGGGTTGGAATCTATTCTGGCTAACACTTGCATAGAGCAACTGGTTTCCTTTGTCTCATTCCCTTACAATCTATCATACTTCAACATTGAGGGCAGAATGAGAAAGCTGGCTTATTGATGCCCTTTCTTTACCCTCTCTTTCTACCCAGTAAAATAGTCCGGCCAGTGGGCTATCTTTCTCTCTGGTTGTGAGGTATTCAGCCTGACTCTGATGCAGGCAGGGCTGGGACTGCATGTCACTGGTAGGCTCAGGTGAGTCCAGTAAAGCATCCTAATCGGTGCTGGGATTCAGAGGAGGAAGAGCACATAATTGCCTACGTCCCTCAGGCGAGGGTTAGTTCTGGCAGTGGCTAAGCACAGCTGAGCCAGGCTGCGCAAACACACATTGCATCTACACTGAACAAAAATAAAAACGCAACGTGTAAAGTGTTGGTCCCATGTTTCATGAGCTGAAATAAAAGATCCCAGAAATTTTCCATAAGCACAAAAAGCTTATTTCTCTCAAATTTTGTGCACAAATTTGTTTACATCGCTATTAGTGAGCATTTCTTATTTGGGAAGATAATCCATCCAACAGACAGGTGTGGCATATCAAGAAGCTGATTAAACAGCATGATCATTCCACAGGTGCACCTTGTGCTAGGGACAATAAAAGGCCACTCTAAAATGTGCAGTTTTGTCACAGAACACAGTGCCACAGATGTCTCAAGTTTTGAGGTAGCGTGCAGTTGGCATGCTGACTGCAGGAATGTCCACCAGAGCTGTTGCCAGGGAATGTAATGTTCATTTCTCTACCATAACCCGCCTTCAACGTCGTTTTAAAGAATTTGACAGTGCATCCAACCGGCCTCACAATCGCAGACCATGTGTATAGCGTTGCGTGGGTGAGCGGTTTTCTGATGTCAACGTTGTGAACAAAGTGCCCCATGGTGACTGTGTTGTTATGGTATGGGCAGGCATAAGCTACGGACAACGAACACAATTGTATTTTTGATCTATGGAAATTTGAATGCACAGAGATACCGTGACGAGATCCTGAGGCCCATTGTCGTGCCATTCATCCGCCGCCATCACTTCATTTCACCATGATAATGCACGGCCCCATGCCGCAAGGATCTGTACACAATTCCTGGAAGCTGACAATGTCCCAGTTCTTCCATGACCTGCATACTCACCAGACATGTCACCCATTGAGCATGTTTTGGATGCTCTGGATCGACGCGTACGACAGCGTGTTCCAGTTCCCGCCAATATCCATCACCTTCGCACAGCCATTGAAGAGGAGTGGGACAACATTCCACAGGCCACAATCAACAGCCTGGTCAACTCTATGTGAAAGAGATGTCGTGCTGCATGAGGCAAATGGTGGTCACACCAGATGCTGACTGGTTTTCTGATCCACACCCCTACCTATTTTTTTTTAAGGTATCTGTGACAGACAGATGCATCTGTATTCTCAGTAATGTGAAATCCATAGATTAGGGCCTAATGAATTTATTCCAATTGACTGATTTCCTTAAATTAACTGTAACTCAGTCAAATCTTTGAAAATGTTGCAGGTTGAGTTAATATTTTTGTTCAGTATACAAACACACAAACTGGCAAACACACACACATGCTGCTCATACGCACATATAGCTTTGTTACTTGCACACACATACACAATCTCGCTTAAAGCTGCAATATGTAACTTTTTGTATTTTTTGTAATGTTCAAAAGCTCCAATAAGTCGCTAGTGGTCAATAGTGTGCCCCTAGTCTGCCTGAGAACCGCTGTATTCACTGGTATTCATTTTCCCAGTCGAGTCGTATTTTTCAGCCAGATTTTGTGGCGCGCACATTGAGTGACGTGTTTTCCGTCAGTGAGGAGGCAGTGTTATAGTTAGCTAGCTGAGCCCATGGCCAACACTTGGCTAATGGCTAGCAGAGATGGCTAGCTTACAGACATGACGCGAGGGGCAAATGACCTGACTCAGGAGCAACTACTCCATCTAAACCAAAGAAACAGTGAAATTTGGAGAGCAGACCGGCAGAAAGGGAAAGCAATAGAGCCCGGGTCAAGACGAGAGTAAACCTTGGATTTGCGTTCACACTGGAGAGAGTTAAGGGAGTTGAAGAGATTCAAAACCGACCCAGAATTAGATTTTTTTTCTGCTGAAAAGGTAAGATATTGCTAGCTAGATAATACATCTTGCTAGCGATAAAGTGAAATGTTGCTATTTAATTGTAAATATGTATGCAAGTAATATTTAGCATTACTTGTTTTGATTGTTTTCAAGCCACACATTCAATAATTTGTATTAGCTAGTTGGCTAACATTAGTTAGTAAGTTAGCTTTTTAGCAGACTGCGACATTGGTTTGTTTCATTTGAATATAACGTGCATAATGTTACTTGACCTTGTGTTACATTTCTGATGTATGTGGTCTGAAAACAACGCAGAAATTGGCTAGCTAGCTACAGTTTGTTTGATCTAAAAGTTATAGTATTAGAACATCTAATGTCATTAGCTGGAGTATTCAAGATTCAACATGTCAACTTTAGCCAAAGTCTTGCGACAAGACTGATCCGTTTAGCCATTCAAGAACAGTGCACTAACATTCTGTGTTCAGCTAGCTAGCTATTTTGCTGTACTAGCATGGCTTGCTGATATTTCTGACAAGTCAAAAACTGTACCCTGTTTTTGGTGCATGTATTTCATGACACTCGTTTGTTACAACAAGTGGCAACTTTGTTTCATCAAGGAATTGTAAAGCGGCACTATTACCGTGGAAACGTTCTCAACTGCACATCTCGTGTTCTTGATCTGAATGCCCAGTCTTTAGTCAGCTGTTGTACAACACAACATTCTAAAACAAGCTAGTTTTATCTCAGATCTAGGTCAGGAATGGTCAACTCCAGTCCTCGGGGGCTTGATTGGTGACGCACTTTTGCCCCAGCCCCAGCTAACACTACTCCAATAATCAACTCATCTTCAGTTTAGAATGCAATTAGTTTAATCAGGTGTGATAATCAGATGTGATAGTTAATTCTATAGACAAAATACTCTGAATAATATTTGGTATCTTTCAGCTAAAGGAGATTCTACAATAACAAGTCTCGAAGGTGAAGTGTCTACGCATTGAAAACTGCAAAGGACTACACCGACATCCCAGAACGTCAGTGTTGAGAATATTGGGCTCCCAATTGGGGCTACCAAGGAGAACGATCCTGAGATGAGATGACCCAAGACTCCTTGAAGTGCCACCACCAACAACGGCTGAGCTGCTACAACTTTGAGGAGATGTCGCCACGCAACACAGGGTGCAGTAAGCATACCTTTGAGCTGGGAGGGACCGGAGCTTTCCCTGTTCTCAGACTTGGTGGGTCCCGGGAAGTGTGAAAGCCTACATAGTACTCAGTATTGTTGTTGAAAGAGGTGGGCCTACAACCTAACATATAAATAAGGGAAGTTTGTGTGGGCAACAATAAACTTGTGTGAGAAACAATACTTGTGTGTTTTCTTTATCTAGCATATAGTCATCCTTATTGTACTTTTGGAATGGTTTTATAATGATTTACTAAACTGTTCTCTTTTCCTGGATATCTATGCTCTTGACGGTTTACACTTCAAATTAGCAGACCTACAGGTGGATAGATATACAGATGGACTACCTAGCACCTCTCCTCTTTTTTCAAAGGACAGCTCTTGCAATTTAGCATGTAATGATAAGAAAAAAAGCAACATGAAATTACAGAATGCAGCCAAATGTTGTGTGATATGATTATAATGTTGTGAAACCGGTACCATAGGTGAAGATTTTTACTAAGCTTAATCTCGGCCAGCCTCTCTTCTTGCAGCCGTGCAGCCGTTTCGAGGTCTTCCTGTCCAATTCTTTCTGCAGCTCTGCATGTGCCCCTCGACGGTCTGCGGCTCTCCAAAACTGGAATCCTACAGAAAAAACACACAACACTTATTAGGATTGTAGTGTAATGCTCACTACATGGTATTTTATGTATAACCAATAAGGATTTTCATGCAGAAGAGTCGTGTATAACACTTCTACAATCCATACACAACATCTTCATAGCCATAGCTCTCGAATCAAGGGGCCATCCCAGTAATGTTATTAGTTAGCAATGTCAAGGTAGCTAGCTAGCTAACGTTAGCTACCTTTCTGGCTGTCAACGTGAATATTATAACGTGTATAATTTTTTTAAACCTGTTCTGAAGACATTGTTGCTCAAATTGAATAGACTTATCTTCAATCTTGTCCATAACTGTTATCGCATCAGCATCCACAGTCTCAAATTTCCCATCTCTGTTGGGTTGTCACTAGTTACCACAGCCACAAAGTCAAACTTCGCTACACTAGGTTTCCACTATATAACATAGCCACAAAGTCTCAGAGTGGATGTTGATTCTACTTCATCCCAGCTGCGACATACAATGAGACCTGGGGTTTCTGGTATATCTTGTTCAAATAGAAAAAATACTGCATTCTTGCCGGAGGGGTCTCCAAAACCTGTGCACACATACACTAAACAAAAATATAAATGCTAAATGCAACAATTTTAACGATTTTACAGTTCATATAAGGAAATCAGTCAATTGAAATATATTCATTAGGCCCTAATCTGACTGGGAATACAGATATGCATCTGATCACATACATTTTTTTAGAAAGTAGGGGCGTGGATCAGAAAACCAGTAGGTATCTGGTGGGACCACCAATTGACTGATGCAGCGAGACACTCCTTTGCATAGAGTTGATCGTGGCCTGTGGAATGTTGTCCCACTCCTCTTCAATGGTGGGAACTGGAACACGCTGTTGTACACGTCGATCCAGGTGAGTATGCAGGCCATGGAAGAACTGGGACATTTTCAGCTCCCAGGAATTGTGTACAGATCCTTGTGACATGGGGCTGCGCATTATCATGCTGAAACATGATCTGATGGTGGCGGATGAATGGCACGACAGTGGGCCTCAGGATCTCATCACGGTATCTCTGTGCATTCAAATTTCCATTGATAAAATGCAATTGTATTCGTTGTCCGTAGCTTATGTCTGCCCATGTCTTAACCCCACCACCATGGGGCACTCTGTTCACAACGTTGACATCAGCAGACCACACAACACCGTACCGTCTGCCAACACCGTCTGCCATCTGCCCGGTACAGTTGAAACCGGGATTATTTCGTGAAGAGCACACTTCTCCAGCGTGCCGGTGTGCCAAGGTGAGCATTTGTCCACTGAAGTCAGTTACAACGGCGAACTGCTGTCAGGTCAAGGCCCTGGTGATGACGACAAGCACTCAGATGAGCTTCATTGAGACGGTTTCTGACCGTTTGTGCAGAAATTCTTCGGTTGTGCAAACCCACAGGTGAAGAAGCCGGATGTGTTACACATGGTCTGCGGTTGTGAGGCCGGTTGGACGTACTTCCAATTTCTCTAAAACGACGTTAGAGGCGGCTTATGGTAGAGAAATGAACATTCAATTCTCTGGCAACAGCTCCGGTGGACATTCCTGCATGCCAATTGCACGCTCCCTCAATACCTGAGACATCTGTGGCATTGTGTTGTGTGACAAAACTGCACATTTTAGTGGCATTTTGTCCCCAAGCACAAGGTGCACCTGTGGAATGATCATTCTGTTTAATCAGCTTCTAGCTATGCCACACCTGTCAGGTGGATGTTGTCTTGGAAAGGAGAAATGCTCACTAACTGTGAATTTAACAAATTTGTGCACAACATTTGAGAGAAATACGCTTTGTTGTGCTTATGGAACGTTTCTGGGGTATTTTATTTCAGCTCATGAAACATGGGACCAACACTTTACATGTTGCGTTTTATATTTTTGTTCAGTGTAGTTACGCAGTGCAGGTTTAAACACAGCAATCCCACTTAAACACAGATGCACATGTCATTATTACTTACACACAAGCTTTCTTACTGTACACAGTCTTTCATGCATACTTATCCACACAGAAATGGTACACATACACATGCAGAGTGTACACGCAAACATGTATAGAGTACTTTAATACTATAGAGCGCTTTACACACACACAGCTCCATGTTGCCAGCTTGAGTCGTTTCCCTTGAATGCTGGCCGGTTGGATTGGAAGCTCTGTTCTAATTGATGTTGTGACAGCAATTAATTGCTGTGAAAGCAATGTGTTTCTGAAGGCTGGGTTTGGCAGCCCTGTAAGTGGAGCTCGCAACAGGAGGGGAATTTGCCTCTGTCTGTTATTCTGCTTCCTCTCTCCATCCAATCTGTATTATTAGAGATACTTTCATACACATACCTGTCCTATAAGAATTAATTGACCGATACACAATTGCATTTATTTTTACTTAAAGGGTCACAGTAAGGAAAGCCACTCTGATCTTATTGGTCAATCATTTAGCAGTAGATCAGAATTGTATAAATGCAGCCATTGTGTGGGCTGTCATACACAGCTTTTCAGAGGATATTGTGTATGTCTGTGTATGTCTCTTTCTGAGTGCCTTTTCGTTGATCAACATAATGTGTCTTTATACAGTGGCTTGCGAAAGTATTCACCCTCCTTGGCATGTTTCCTATTTTGTTGCCTTACAACCTGGAATTAAAATTGATTTTTTTGGGGTTTGTATCATTTGATTTACACAACATGCCTACCACTTTGAAGATGCAAAATAACATAACTATTAACTATTGCCCATTCTTCAAGGCACAACTGCTCCAGCTCCTTCAAATTGGATGGGTTCCGCTGGTGTACAGCAATCTTTAAGTCATACCACAGATTCTCAATTGGATTGAGGTCTGGGCTTTGACTAGGCCATTCCAAGACATTTAAATGTTCCCCTTAAACCACTCAAGTGTTGCTTTAGCAGTATGCTTAGGGTCATTGTCCTGCTGTAAGGTGAACCTCTGTCCCAGTCTCAAATCTCTGGAAGACTGAAACAGGTTTCCCTCAAGAATTTCCCTGTATTTAGCGCCATCCATCATTCCTTCAATTCTGACCAGTTTCCCAGTCCCTGCCGATGAAAAACATCCCCACAGCATGATGCTGCCACCACCATGCTTCACTGTGGGGATGGTGTTCTTGGGGTGATGAGAGGTGTTGGGTTTGCGCCAGACATAGCGTTTTCCTTGATGGCCAAAAAGCTCAATTGTAGTCTCATCTGACCAGAGTACCTTTTTCCATATGTTTGGGGAGTCTCCCACATGCCTTTTGGCGAACACCAAACATATTTGCTTATTTTCTTCCTTAAGCAATGGCTTTTTTCTGGCCACTCTTCCGTAAAGCCCAGCTCTGTGGAGTGTACGGCTTAAAGTGGTCCTATGGACAGATACTCCAATCTCCGCTGTGGAGCTTTGCAGCTCCTTCAGGGTTATCTTTGGTCTCTTTGTTGCCTCTCTGATTAATGCCCTCCTTGCCTGGTCCGTGAGTGTTGGTGGGCGGCCCTCTCTTGGCAGGTTTGTTGTGGTGCCATATTCTTTCCATTTATTAATAATGGATTTAATGGTGCTCCGTGGGATGTTCAAAGTTTCGGATATATTTTTATAACCCAACCCTGATCTGTACTTCTCCACAACTTTGTCCCTGACCTGTTTGGAGAGCTCCTTGGTCTTCATGGTGCCGCTTGCTTAGTGGTGCCGCTTGCTTAGTGGTGTTGCAGACTCTGTGGCCTTTCAGAACAGGTGTGTGTGTGTGTATGTATGTGTATATATATATATATATATATATTTATTTATTTATTTATTTATTTCACCTTTATTTAACCAGGTAAACCAGTTGAGAACAAGTTCTCATTTACAACTGCGACCTGGCCAAGATAAAGCAAAGCAGTGCGATAAAAACAACAACACAGAGTTACATATGGGGTAAAACAAAACAAAGTCAAAAAATACAACAGAAATACATATACAGTGGGGAAAAAAAGTATTTAGTCAACCACCAATTGTGCAAGTTCTCCCACTTAAAAAGATGAGAGAGGCCTGTAATTTTCATCATAGGTACACGTCAACTATGACAGACAAAATAAGAAAAAAAAATCCAGAAAATCACATTGTAGGATTTTTTATGAATTTATTTGCAAATTATGGTGGAAAATAAGTATTTGGTCAATAACAAAAGTTTCTCAATACTTTGTTATATACCCTTTGTTGGCAATGACACGGTCAAACGTTGTCTGTAAGTCTTCACAAGGTTTTCACACACTGTTGCTGGTATTTTGGCCCATTCCTCCATGCAGATCTCCTCTAGAGCAGTGATGTTTTGGGGCTGTCGCTGGGCAACACGGACTTTCAACTCCCTCCAAAGATTTTCTACTGGGGTTGAGATCTGGAGACTGGCTAGGCCACTCCAGGACCTTGATGCTTCTTCTGAAGCCACTCCTTCGTTGCCCGGCGGTGTGTTTGGGATCATTGTCATGCTAAAAGACCCAGCCATGTTTCATCTTCAATGCCCTTGCTGATGGAAGGAGGGGTTTCACTCAAAATCTCACGATACATGGCCCCATTCATTCTTTCCTTTACACGGATCAGTCGTCCTGGTCCCTTTGCAGAAAAAACAGCCCCCAAAGCATGAAGTTTCCACCCCCATGTTTCACAGTAGGTATGGTGTTCTTTGGATGCAACTCAGCATTCTTTGTCCTCCAAACACGATGAGTTGAGTTTTTACCAAAAAGTTATATTTTGGTTTCATCTGACCATATGACATTCTCCCAATCCTCTTCTGGATCATCCAAATGCACTCTAGCAAACTTCAGACGGGCCTGGACATGTACTGGCTTAAGCAGGGGGACACGTCTGGCAATGCAGGATTTGAGTCCCTGGCAGAGTAGTGTGTTACTGATGGTAGGCTTTGTTACTTTGGTCCCAGCTCTCTGCAGGTCATTCACTAGGTCCCCCCGTGTGGTTCTGGGATTTTTTGCTCACCGTTCTTGTGATCATTTTGACCCCACGGGGTGAGATCTTGCATGGAGCCCCAGATCGAGGGGAGATTATCAGTGGTCTTGTATGTCTTCCATTTCCTAATAATTGCTCCCACAGTTGATTTCTTCAAACCAAGCTGCTTACCTATTGCAGATTCAGTCTTCCCAGCCTGGTGCAGGTCTACAATTTTGTTTCTGGTGTCCTTTGACAGCTCTTTGGTCTTGACCATAGTGGAGTTTGGAGTGTGACTGTTTGAGGTTGTGGACAGGTGTCTTTTATACTGATAACAAGTTCAAACAGGTGCCATTAATACAGGTAACAGTGGAGGACAGAGGAGCCTCTTAAAGAAGAAGTTACAGGTCTGTGAGAGCCAGAAATCTTGCTTGTTTGTAGGTGACCAAATACTTATTTTCCACCATAATTTGCAAATAAATTCATAAAAAATCCTACAATGTGATTTTCTGGAAAAAAAATTCTCAATTTGTCTGTCATAGTTGACGTGTACCTATGATGAAAATTACAGGCCTCTCTCATCTTTTTAAGTGGGAGAACTTGCACAATTGGTGGCTGACTAAATACTTTTTTTCCCCACTGTATATACAGTGTGTGCAAATTTAGCAAGTTATGGAGGTAAGGCAATAAAATAGGCTATAGTGCAAAATAATTACAATTAGTATTAACACTGGAATGATAGATGTGCAAGAGATGATGTGCAAATAGAGATACTGGGGTACAAATGAGCAAAATAAATAACAATATAGGGATGAGGTAGTTGGGCGGGCTAATTTCAGATGGGCTGTGTACAGGTGCAGTGATCGGTAAGGTGCTCTGACAACTGATGCTTAAAGTTAGTGAGGGAGATAAGTGTCTCCAGCTTCAGAGATTTTGAAATTTGTTCCAGTCATTGGCAGCAGAGAACTGGAAGGAATTGCGGCCAAAGGAGGTGTTGGCTTTGGGGATGACCAGTGAGATATACCCGCTGGAGGCGCAGACTACGGGTGGGTGTTGCTATAGTGACCAATGAGCTAAGATAAGGCGGGGATTTGCCTAGCAGTGATTTATAGATGGCCTGGAGCCAGTGGGTTTGGCGACGAATATGTAGTGAGGACCAGCCAACGAGAGCGTACAGGTCACAGTGGTGGGTATTATATGGGGCTTTGGAGACAAAACGGATGGCACTGTGATAGACTACATCCAATTTGCTGAGTAGAGTGTTGGAGGCTATTTTGTAAATGACATCGCCGAAGTCAAGGATCGGTGTCCAATGAAGGGCCAGATGTATACAAAATGGTGTCGTCTGCGTAGAGGTGGATCTGAGAGTCACCAGCAGCAAGAGCGACGTCATTGATATACACAGAGAAAAGAGTCGGCCCAAGAATTGAACCCTGTGGCACCCCCATAGAGACTGCCATAGGTCCAGACAACAGGCCCTCCGATTTGACACATTGAACTCGATCTGAGAAGTAGTTGGTGAACCAGGCGAGGCAGTCATTTGAGAAACCAAGGCTATTTAGTCTGCCAATAAGAATGCGGTGGTTGACAGAGTCGAAAGCCTTGGCCAGGTCAATGAAAACGGCTGCACAGTACTGTCTATTATCGATCGCGGTTATAATATCGTTTAGGACCTTGAGCGTGGCTGAAGTGCACCCATGACCAGCTCGGAAACCGGATTGCATAGCGGAGAAGGTACGGTGGGATTCAAAATGGTCGGTGATCTGTTTGTTGACTTGGCTTTCAAAAACTTTTGAAAGGCAGGGCAGGATGGATATGGGTCTGTAACAGTTTGGATCTAGAGTGTCACCCCCTTTGAAGAGGGGGGATGACCGCGGGCAGCTTTCCAATCTCTGGGGATCTCAGACGTTACGAAAGAGAGGTTGAACAGGCTAGTAATAGGGGTTGCGACAATTTCGGCGGCTAGTTTTAGAAAGAAAGGGTCCAGATTGTCTAGCCCAGATGATTTGTAGGGGTCCAGATATTGCAGCTCTTTTAGAACATCAGCTGTCTGGATTTGTGTGAAGGACAAGCGGGGGGGGCATGGGCAAGTTGCAGCGGAGGGTGCAGAGCTGGTGGCCGGGGTAGTGGTAGCCAGGTGGAAAGCATGGCCAGCCGTAGCAAAATGCTTGTTCAAATTCTCGATTATTGTAGATTTATCGGTGGTGATAGTGTTTCCTAGCCTCAGTGCAGTGGGCAGCTGGGAGGAAGTGCTCTTATTTTCCATGGACTTTACAGTGTCCCAAAACTTTTTTGGAGTTAGTGCTACAGGATGCAAATTTCTGTTTGAAAAAGTTAGCCTTTGCTTTCCTAACTGCTTGTGTATATTGGTTCCTAACTTCCCTGAAAAGTTGCATATCACGGGGGCTATTTGATGCTAATGCAGTACGCCACAGGATGTTTTTGTGCTGGTCAAGGGCAGTCAAGTCTGAGGAGAACCAGGGGCTATATCTGTTCTTAGTTCTGTATTTTTTGAATGGGGCATGTCTATTTAAGATTGAGAGGAAATTACTTTTAAAGAACAACCAGGCATCCTCTACTGACGGAATGAGATCTATATCCATCCAGGATACCTGGGCCAGGTCAATTAGGAAGGCCTGCTCGCTGAAGTGTTTTTGGGAGCGTTTGACAGTGATGAGGGGGTGGTCGTTTGACCGCGGACCCGTTACGGACGCAGGCAATAAGGCAGTGATCGCTGAGATCCTGGTTGAAGACAGCGGAGGTGTATTTAGAGGGTAAGTTAGTCAGGATGATATCTATGAGGGTACCCATGTTTACGGATTTAGGGTTGTACCTGGTAGGTTCGTTGATAATTTGTGTGAGATTGAGGGCATCTAGTTTAGATTGTAGGATGGCCGGGGTGTTAAGCATATCCCAATTTAGGTCACCAAGCAGTACGAACTCTGAGGATAGATGGGGGCAATCAATTCACATATGGTGTCCAGGGCACAGCTGGGGGCTGAGGGGGGTCTGTAGCAAGCGGCAACAGTGAGAGATGTATTTCTGGAAAGGTGGATTTTTAGAAGTAGAAGCTCAAACTGTTTGGGCACAGACCTGGATAGTATGATAGAGCTCTGCAGGCTATCTCTACAGTAGATTGCAACTCCACCCCCTTTGGCAGTTCTATCTAGACGGAAAATGTTATAGTTGGGGATGGAAATTTCAGAATTTTTGGTGGCCTTCCTAAGCCAGGATTCAGACACTGCTAGAACATCAGGGTTGGCGGAGTGTGCTAACGCAGTGAATAACTCAAACTTAGGAAGGAGGCTTCTGATATTTATGTGCAGAAAACCAAGACTTTTACGGTTACAGAAGTCAACAAATGATAGCTCCTGGGGAGTAGGAGTGATACTGGGGGCTGCAGGGCCTGGGTTAGCCTCTACATCACCAGAGGAACAGAGGAGGACTAGAATAAGGATACGACTAAAGGCTTTAAGAACTGGTCTTCTAGTGCGTTGGGTACATAGAATAAAGGGGGCAGTTCTCCGGGCGTTGTAGAAAAGATTCAGGGCATTATGTACAGAAAAGGATATGGAAGGATATGAGTACAGTTCAGGTAACCCTAAGCGTTGGGTAACAATGAAAGAGATAGCGTCATTGGAGGCACCCGATTGAGCCGGTCTCGGCGTGTATGGGGGGTGGAACAAAGGAATTATATGAGGCAGTTTGAGAGGGACTAGGGGTTCTACAGTGAAATTGTATAATAAGAACTAACCCAAACAGCAATAGGCAAGGCATAATTGACATGGGAGAGAGGCATAAAGCAGTCACAGGTGTTATTAGAGAGAGCTAAGACAACAACTGGAAATAGCGATAACGTTTGGGCTAAGACTAAACAGAATAAACAGGACAGGGTACCGTGTAAAGGAACAGTCCAGCAGGCATCAGCTGTGCAGCTGAGTGATCATAAGGTCCAGTGAACAGCAATATGTGAGTCCGAGAGCAGTTCAAATTGGTGCTTCAGCACAGCTAGCAGGGAGCACAGTTGTAGTTTGCGTGTGCTAGCGGGCCGGGGCTGGCAGATGGATCTTCGTGGTCGTCGCAACTGGAAGCCTGATGAAACCACATCAGACTATTTCGTCGGCAAACCAGTCGTGTTGGATCGGCGGGGCTCAGTGTCAACACTAGGAGGTCCCGTCCGGTTGACAGAGAGGTAGATAGCCGGGAGATGGGCCTGAGGCTAGCTCAGGGCTAACTGGTGCTTGCTATAGGGCAATGGTAAATCAGCCACAACAGGTTGCAGCTAGCTAGCTGGTTGTGATGATCCGGCGCTAGGGTCCAGTGATTCCGGCAGAAAGTCCAATAAGCTCTGGGTCGATAGCACGCTGGGTCGATAGCACGCTGTGCAGACTGGCCGACGAATTGTCCAGGCTAGAGCTAGAGCTGGCTGGTGGATAGTGTAGGCCACGGACAGTGGGGAAGACACTAACGGTGACTAATAACAGGTAGCCATTTAGTTGCGGCTACACTAGTATCAGCTTACGGTTCTTGATGAAAGTTATAAAGAAATAATAGAATCCTTTCCACGTTGGGTGAGGCGGGTTGCAGGAAAGTATATTTAGTTAAAGAATGAAAAGTAAAAATTGAGAGATATATACAAAATAGACAAAAAAAACAAGAAACGGGATATTTACACAGGACGATGAAATAAATGCGACCGCACTGCTACGCCATCTTGGATTGATGAAGTCAACAAATGATAGCTCCTGGGGAGTAGGAGTGATACTGGGGGCTGCAGGGCCTGGGTTAGCCTCTACATATACTGAGATCATGTGACACTTAGATTGCACACAGGTGAACTTTATTTAACTAATTATGTGACTTCTGAAGGTACTTGGTTGCACCAGATCTTATTTAGGGGCTTCATAGCAAAGTGGGTGAATACATATGCACGCACCACTTTTCCATTTTTTATTTTTTAGAATTTTTTGAAATAAGTTATTTCTTTCACTTCACCAATTTCGACTATTTTGTGTATGTCCATTACATGAAATCCAAATAAAAATCAATTTAAATTACAGGTTGGAATGCAACAAAATAGGAAAAACACCAAGGGGGATGAATACTTTTGCAAGACACTGTAGGTATGCCTGGTAGTGAATGTCTTTCTGGTCTCTCTCTCTCTGTGTGTGTGTGTGTGTGTGTGTGTGTGTGTGTGTGTGTGTGTGTGTGTGTGTGTGTCTGTTCATGTTTGTGAAATCATGTTGTGTAATTCTGTGTGTGTCTCTTTCTGTGTCTAATTGCGTTGCTTGTTGTCTCTCCTCGGATTTCTGCATGCACCTATAGGATAGGTGTATGTGAGCAAGGTCTGTGTGTGTGTGCCCCCCTCACCCATACATTACCATGCGTTTCACATCCCAGGCTGAGTTAACGAGCGCTAATATGACTGAGGCCCTGTAGGCAGTGTGGGGTGTCTTCCCCTCCTCACACAGTCAATCTAGTGCTCGTGGCCGCTCTCTCAATCCCCACGCCTCGATGCTAACACACCTTGGCATCTCACAGGATCTAATTTACTTCTCTCCCTCCTCCCTCCTCCCCTCCCTGCCGTATCCACCCATTCTGCAGCGGGGAGAAGATGGGGCGATGCAGCCGGGGTTAAAACTGCAGCGTAGCCTCTGGGTTCATCGTGTTTGGTACCGGCGTAGGTCTGTAGCGTTGTGTGTTGTAGGCTAGTGATCAATCCTCAAAAAGCGGTTTAGTAGGCTAGTGACCAATCCTCAAAAAGGGGTTTAGTTTGAGATGCTCCTACCCGAGGTAGAACAAAACACAGCCATGTTTTTTCTCAAATTTCTCCCATTCATGAAATGGATGGTTGTGAAAAAATATTTTACTGTTAAAGTGGTTACATTTATAGATGTTTTACCCCCTAACCTCAAAACGTGCAAAATAAAACCTGGCTGGAAGGGGGGTGGGTGATATTGTAAAAATGTGGAATACAAGTATTCAATCAGTTGTCTGCTCTACATACACAAACAAACAGCAATAGGATACCTTAATGCATCTTGGAAATATAGACCTGTAAACACAGATACAATATGCGGAAATATCAACTATGAATATGTATAATGAATGTAAGCTTTACTTTACTTTATGTTAGCTGATTAATAGATAACTTTCCAAGTCAAATGTGCCCTCATTCCGTGCTGTGTGGTCCTGCCTGAAGAAATACATAGTTACACATGTTTTTCGTTATTGTGGCTATTGTAATCGGCTCTAAAGAAACATCCCCTAAACTCTTAAGTGCAGAATAATGGTAGCCAAGTATTGCAAGCTCTGATATTGCAAAAATGTGTAATACAAGTAGTTGGTTGTCTGCATACACACATAAACAACATTAGGATATCGTCATGAACCTTGTTCTGGAGGTAGCTCTGCAGAGTGGTCACTAGCTGGCACAGCCACAAAGTCATAACAACATTTTAAACCTACTAACTCTAACCTTAACCATAATGCCCAACCCTAACCTTAAATTAGCACATTTTTGTTTTCATGAATTTTTACAATATAGCAAATTAAGACTTATGACAAACGTCAACCTGCCTTTATTTACCTGCAGGCTTTAACCTCTACGGGATCGGTGTCCCGTATATGGGATGGTTGAGCTAACGTCTGTTGTTAGTAACAGCAAACTTTCCAGGACATAGACATGTCTTATATTGGCAGAAAGCTTAAATTCTTGTTAATCTAACTGCACTGTCCAATTTACAGTAGCTATTACAGTGAAAAATACCATTGCTATTGTTTGAGGAGAGTGCACAACAACAAAAAACTTATCACTGCAACTGGTTTGATACATTCACCTCTGAAGGTAAATAATGTACTTACATTCAGTAATCTTGCTCTGATTTGTCATCCTAAGTGTCCCAGAGATGAAAATGTAGCATAGTTTTGTTTGATAAAATCCATTTTTATATTCAAATGTAGGAACTGGGTTCTACAGTTTGAACCCCTGCTGTCTCTCGCTCCACACCCACCCCGCCCGGCCATCTAGATGTGTGAAAGTTAATGTAAAAGCTAATGATACATCATGTATGACATTCCTGGGAGTGTGTAAACTTACATTTTGTATTACCATATCATATTTGTATGTTCTCTATAGTTATGTACTTGAAAATGTATCAATTGACCAATTCGGCACATTTGGGCAGATTTGATAAAAAATAATCCAGTATTGCAATGCTTCACTGGATCAATCGGAAACTTTGCACACACACTGATGCCATCTAGTGGCCAAAATCTAAATTGCGCCTAAACTGCAATATTATATTGTGGCCTTTCTCTTGCATTTCAAAGATGATATATATATATATATTCTTTAAACAAGCATGTTTTTTTGTTTGTATAATCTTTTACCAGATCTAATGTGTTATATTCTCCTACATTACATTTCCACAAACTTCAATGTGTTTCCTTTCAAATGGTATCAAGAATATGCAAATCCTTGCTTCAGGTAGTTAGATTTGGGTATGTCAATTTTGGCGAAAATTGAAAAAAAGGGTCAGATTCTTAAGAGGTTTTAACCAGCTTAAAGCAGCCACCCCATGACAGACACAGTCAACTCATTTTGATTCAATGCTTCATTATCCTGAACTCTCTGAAATTAATTGTGACACATGCTCCGAAAGCAGATGACCCAATGTAGTCACTTCCCTTGTATCTAATTTGACAAATTAGCTGTGATTGGTGCAAACCACTTTTTTGTGAGTGTCAACGCGTAGGCTCAGATCCCCTGTCCTCTGTTGGCTGAGGCAAAGGGGTTCTGGAGCTGATAGTGGCGACCTCGCTGTGTACGAAAGGTCGCAGTGATTTGTGAAGTTGGCAGGCGTGTCCAAGACATTCTCCCTCTGGGCTTTTTGGGGCAATGTCATTTCGATGGCAGAGCGCAAGAGAGGAAAGGAGGAGAGGAAATTGCCAGGTACATGGTGAGTGAAAGGACGGAGAAACCGAAGGGGAGGTGGGGGTGAGGGACACTGGGATGAGAGAGGAGAGAAAAAGGGAGCATCCTAACCTGTCACCTTTCCTTTGGTACATAGCTCTCCAATAAGGGATAAACAGTGTAGCCTAATAAAGTCAATCAGTTCCCACAATGACTCTGTGCACTCTAAAGCATTTGTTTACTTACCAAAGGCTAACATTGACTTTGTGATGGATTGATTGCTTTTGTGTGTCAGTCTTTAAAGCCTCCGAGGGTCACTTGATTTTCCTATGTTCCCCTGTAAGGACGGACTCTATTCTGCTGTATCTGCAGTAACGCTGTGTTTGTGTGTGCGCGTGTGTGTCGATGGAGATGTTATAGGTAAGATGGATGTTTTTTTAGCTGAACCTTTAGCCTTATTGGATAGTGAGGAATGATTAGGGGACTTTATACTGGTGCTAGTTGAGAATGAGGGTATTTGGGATAGATGGGTCTCAATGGCAGATTATCAAAGGGACTTAGTTCCTCAACATATTCAATACAGTATATTATGTAGTCCAAGTGGGAATTGAACTGACCACTTTAGTCCATTGAAAGGTCTTTTTTGTCCAGAAATAGGCTTAATCTGATGCTTAGAAACCGGCCCTGAACATACTCAACTTTTACGCTTTTGGCATACAGGATGAGTGGTAAAGGTAAAGCTAACTTCTTCCATAGGGCCTAAAGTACCTAGTCTGAGTACCAGTCTCTTTAGCTAACATTCCACGCCTTGCCACTGTCAAAGATACTGTACTCCTCAAGCTCATTAATGATAGAATGTTCATATTTGAAGATGGCAGGAAGGCCAGTCTCTTGGGCACATTACATGGAGTACAGGGAGTGGATTAGCTAAAGAGACTGGTACCCAGGCTAAATAGTACCTGCTTGTGACTGAATGTGCTGTCTCCTATTACCAAAGATTAAATGTGCTGGTCCTTTTCTCACAGCTGTTGGCTTAGAGACTATCAGCCTCAGTCTAGCCTGGTTTAGACTGCAGCATTATCTGCTGTATCACAGGTCAGGGTAAGGGCCTGAGGAACAGACACACATATACACACACACAATGACTACTCCTCAATGTCTCCATTACACAGCAAATGATCAGAATACCCATGTGTTAATTTTGCAGGGTGTACAGTGTATTTCAGATGTAGTTTGTTGTATCCTAACATGGAAATACTGTATCTCGCTGCCACTGTAGAGCCATCCACTGGTAATGTAAACCTCTGTGACCCAGAAGGTTTGAATTCTGCGGCTTGTAGAACATGACATGAGGTCTGTGCCATGTGCCCATCTATCCAGGGATTCCATATTGGAAAGGGCATTAAAGACACATGAGATGTGGAACAGAATGCCGTGTCCACCGTCCACCCCTGCTAATGTCTGTTCCCATCCCATGAACCTCTCCTCCCCTCTCCTCATCCACGCTGTGTCAGTGCTCGCCTCGCCGGGACTGGCTCTGGGGCCCATTCGTCAGCCTGAGCCTAAAGAGCCTAAAGTGCTTTTCATGTCCGCCCGCTATGCTGCTGCAACGGCCGAACGACTGTGTGCGTGTGTACAGTAAAGGCGACTTCTAACATGTACATTTCTCACTTCTCACCCCCTAAGGCATTTGACAGGCCTGTAGGCTACACTCTGTATGCAGGGCCACTTCTGTAGTGTTGCCAATCTCACTAAAATCCATGCCTCATATCATATTCATGCCATCATATTCCTCCTCCTCGTCAACATACTCTGTGCTTTGAATATGATGTGTACAATGCATCAGAGCAGCATCTCTGTAATGCACTGATTTCATCCACATTTCAAAGGGGAAATGTGAGTGATTGCATTTTTTAGGCTGGACTTTAAAGCATGTACAGCAATACATGTTTGATTGGAAGGCCTCCTGGGTTGAATTGACACAAAACAAGGTTATTGTGTTTTGAAAGGCACATTTGTAAAGAGATTGATCCCACTTGACGCTAACATAACAGGAGTCCCATCCAGTGACAAAGAAAAGGATTGGCGCAATCAGAGAAAATATCGTCGCTCCTAATCACTCGCTTATCAGCACTGTCAACTCAGTCAAACAGCGTGCTTACTGATGAGGCATTTAGACACTGGCTTCATTTAAATGCACTGTATATACACACAAACTCACATACGGTTCATTCACACACACACACACACACACCCGACGTGTCCATTTCTTTGTGTGCAATCCTGCTCCCTTCTCCCTCCCCTTTTGGTAATGATGGTCATTTAGGAGATTCAGCTGGCTGGGGCACATAAAGCATTACCCCCCCCATGCCCATAACACCCCATTAATCTTTTGGAGAGGCATTTAACCTTTCAAACCCAGACCAGGGGAACTTACGCACATGCACATACAGTTTAAACACACTCAGACAGTACATGCACGTCTACACACACCCTTACTCGCTCCCTCACACCCCCCAGGTGCATATTGAGCCACGGCTCACTCCCTCGCCACCTCACCATCTCAGTTAGAATGGGAACGCCGTTTCCCCTCTCCTCCTCCTCCCCTCTCCTCCTCCTCCCCTCTCCCCTCCTCAGCAGTGTGGGTTTGACCAGTGACCTGGAATATTGCCCGACCTTTTAATACACGGTTTCCTCTGCGAAGAATAAATACATAAATCACGCAGCTCTGGCTCGATCGCTTTTACAACCTGCCTCCCTCCCTCACCCCTGTCTCACCCACACCCCGCCAAAGAGCAGAGTAGGTTCCTCTCAAGTGGATACCCCCCCTGGAGACGGCTGTTCACAATGAAAGGGTCTTAGCGGTGGGGTCCTTGGCGAGAGCGGTGTAGGTGGTGGAAGCCTGTAATGGGCTAAGTGGCGGTGTGCTGTAACCTGCCAGCATGGGCCCCTTAGTATTCAGTTGTTCATCAGAGAGGGAGAAGAGGGGAGAAGGAGGATAAAGAAGAGAGAGGAGAGGAGAGGAGATAGATGGGTAGGAGGGGTAGAGTGGAGGTGGGTGACTGTTGTCAGGGGGACACACACTGGATGATTTAGCTGAAGGGTAAAGAAGGTCATTGTGTGTTTTATTGCCACTTCCAATGGCGGCTGGTTTTGAGCTGAAGCGAGAGAAAATGAACTCTGACTTTGGAATCAAAAGTTGCCCACTCACGTCTCATATGTTATGACTACAATATTTTTTCTCTTGATACGTTAATAAATACATACTGTGTTCATTTTGGCATGTTTAACTGCCTGAAATATCCACTGTAGTGTGCGTAGATCGCAGGCTAACTGACGACGAATTGGTAGCTACCCACGAAGAATTTGTTGGCCATCTACCTTGCGTATCAAAGTCGTTTTTTACATGTAAAACTATCTGGCTAGCTAGATTATTACGATTCACCTATAGCTAGCTGATAATTATGAAGTTAAACATTATGTGTTTGCTTTATGTAGTAACCTTGTTTATTTTATATTGGTCAAAGTAGCACGGAATGCAGCAGCACGGAGTGCGAGTGCTCCTCAAATATGACATTTGATGCGTTCTCCACACTCTCGTCCTCACAAGAACGTACTCAAGAGAACGTCCCCGGAAAATGAACTTGGCACCTGAAAGTGTGGAGCACGGTAGTATGCATATTGTGAAACACCCAGTGTCTTCACCACAATACAATCATCTGTGAAAGTGTGTGTGTTTGCCTGTTCTGTGTTTTCGCACACCTACCTGTCCTGCTTTTGTGTGAGTCGGTTTATAGATTTGCAAATGTATTGTTGTGCGTGTGTGAGCCGTGTTTGTGTGTGAAAAAGTGTGTGTGTTTACTGTGTAGCCTAGCTGGTCCTGATTGCAATCAGCAGTAGGAGGTGCAGCTGTTGCAGATGGGACCACTTTATTTCCAGTCAGTCAGTCGTGTCAGTCAGCTGGATGACTCTCCTCAAACAATCAACAAGCAGCCGCTAAATGGTTTCTGTTTGGCCTGCTTCAGCTTGGTTTACGGTTTGGCCTGCTTCAGCTTGGTTTACGGTTTGGCCTGCTTCAGCTTGGTTTACGGTTTGGCCTGCTTCAGCTTGGTTTACTCTTTGGCTTGCTTTCAGCTTGGTTATCTCTTTGGCTTGCTTCAGCTTGGTTTACTCTTTGGCCTGCTTCGGCTTGGTTTACTCCTTGGCCTGCTTCAGCTTGGTTCACTCTCTGGCCTGCTTCAGCTTGGTTTACTCTGATTGTGTATTTGGGCTGTGATGCCCAATGTTGACCCAGTGATGGCAACAAAAAATAATCAATCACTTGCACTGGCAAACCCAGAGTGATTTTACTGGCAGAGAGAAGAGGGGAGTTAAAACAAGACCTTGAGACTTGGTCAGCCTAATTCCTATGCACAGTTAGACTGATTGGCGTCCTCCTGAACGGCACGCACGCACACACACAGGTCACACACACACCGAACTCCCTAAACCACAGAACTGGCAGTGATTCCCACTGGCTGACAGTATGAAGTAGGTCACATGCATGTCCCCAAATCTCCTGTCTGTCATTAACTCAACATACTATATGGCAATTACATACATAGAAATGATGTCCTTGAGGCTAAAAAAAGACACACACACACACACAGAGAGAGAAATAGAATGTTAAATATCAAATATTGAAATGTTATTTTCCTCCCTCGTTCACTTCATTATATGGCTTTCCACCAGCCTCTCTCCAGCCTTAAGCAGAAACACAGCACTGTAGCCATGGTTATTAGAGGCCAAAGATGCATGAGGGGAGAATTAGTCCAGAGCTGCAAGAGCAAGGCATGTCTCTGAATGGAATTGTGTGTATTTATTGACGCTCCCTGCTGTGTTATGTGTTGGCTTAGTGTGTTTGCCTCTGTGTTTGCTCTGGTTTTCATTCTGTTTGCAGTCTCTGTGGGTGTTTGTGGTTTTTGGCCAGTCTTGCATGGAAATATTGGTCTTGCAACGCCAGGATTGGGGGTTCGATTCCCAGGACCACTCATACAAAACATTTATGCACACATGACTAAGTGGCTTTGGACAGAAGTGTCTGCTAAATGGTATATATTATTAGGGATATAGATTATGTTAGTGAGTGCTCTTGTAAGAGATGGTGGTGTTTGTGGCATATTCAGCGTGTCTACGTGCATCTTTGACGTCTAGAGTCTTTGGTCGTACTTGTGTTAGTGTTCTATATATTCTGTGGAGCTACTGTATATAGTAGTAACATGTGCTTGTGTGTGTAGATGGTGTGTGTGTGTGTGTGTGTGTGTGTGTGTGTGTGTGTGTGTGTGTGTGTGTGAGGTGAGGTGCGCTGAGGGGTAAGGATGTAATGTGTGGTCAGATGGTCAGAGGGTGAGGTGGCTGGTCTCTCCGGGGCAGATGGGTCCAACACAGGAAGTGCCAGCAGCCAGCTCCTCTCCTCCCCTCAGTCACCAATACTACTGCCATAACCACCACAGCCAGGAGGGGAGGGGGGGAGGAGAAAGGCCTAGAGCTCTTAGTACACACATACACACTCTCACTGTACACAAAATGCACATACAGAATTATGCAAAGAAATGCAAAAATACACTAGTTCTACAGGCACACTTCCTCTGATGAATTCTCTCTGTCTCTGTATCTCTCTCTCTCTCTGTATCTCTCTCTCTCTCTCTCTCTGTATCTCTCTCTCTCTCACTCTGTATCTCTCTCTCTGTATCTATCTCTCTGTATCTATCTCTCTCTCTCTGTATCTATCTCTCTCTCTCTGTATCTCTCTCTCTCTCTGTATCTATCTCTCTGTATCTCTCTCTCTCTCTGTATCTATCTCTCTGTATCTCTCTCTCTCTGTATCTCTCTCTCTGTATCTAACTCTCTCTCTCTCTGTATCTCTCTCTCTCTCTCTGTATCTCTCTCTCTGTATCTCTCTCTCTGTATCTCTCTCTCTCTCTCTGTATCTCTCTCTCTGTATCTCTCTCTCTGTATCTATCTCGCTCTCTCTCTGTATCTCTCTCTCTCTCTGTATCTCTCTCTCTGTATCTATCTCGCTCTCTCTCTGTATCTCTCTCTCTGTATCTATCTCTCTCTCTCTCTGTATCTCTCTCTCTCTCTCTGTATCTCTCTCTCTGTATCTATCTCGCTCTCTCTCTGCATCTCTCTCTCTGTATCTCTCTCGCTCTCTCTCTGCATCTCTCTCTCTCTCGCTCTCTCTCTGCATCTCTCGCTCTCTCTCTCTGCATCTCGCTCTCTGCATCTCTCTCTCTGCATCTCGCTCTCTGCATCTCGCTCTCTGCATCTCGCTCTCTGCATCTCTCTCGCTCTCTCCATCTCTCTCTCTCGCTCTCTCTCTCTGCATCTCTCTCTGCAGCTCTCGCTCTCTCTCTGCATCTCTCTCTCTGCATCTCACTCGCTCTCTCTCTGCATCTCTCGCTCTCTCTCTGCAGCTCTCGCTCTCTCTCTGCATCTCTCTCTCTGCATCTCACTCGCTCTCTCTCTCTGCATCTCTCTCTCTGCATCTCTCTCTCTGCATCTCACTCGCTCTCTCTCTGCATCTCTCGCTCTCTCTCTGCAGCTCTCGCTCTCTCTCTGCATCTCTCTCGCTCTCTCTCTGCATCTCTCTCGCTCTCTCTCTGCATCTCACTCGCTCTCTCTCTGCATCTCTCTCGCTCTTTCTCTCTCTCTCTCTGCATCTCTCTCGCTCGCTCTCTCTCGCAGCATCGCTCTCTCTCTCTGCATCTCGCTCTCTCTCTCTCTGTCAGGCACACCTCTCTCGCTGTATCTGTCTGTCTTTAAAGGGATACTTTGGGATTTTGGCAATAAGGCCCTTTATCTACTTCCCCAGAGTCGGATGAACTCATGGATACCGTGCTAGCTGTTACCATAGACTTCCAGTCATTGTGCTAAAGCTAGTTAGCAATTGCGCTAACGCTAGTTAGCAACTTCCTTCAAACTGCACGCAGAGACATAAAAATGGTATCCCTTTGACACCCACCCACACCTCTTCTGCCTATTTAATCGTTTTTCCCCCCATTAAGTTATTTTGTTGTTGGAGTCTCCTTGAGCCACAGCCCATTAGCCCGCCACAAAGACACTGGAGTGGAGTGGTAATTCAACATTAACTAGGCTCACTCCTCCATCCCATCCACAATGACAGGCAGCACACTCGGGGAGGAGGCATTGACATAATGCCAGGTTGGCAGGCTTGAGAGTAGCTAGAGTGTTTGAGAGAACGTAGGCTGTACATTGTGTTTTGCGTGTATCCTCACACTACCCCACACTGTTCCAGAGTAGAGATGTTCAGTAGCCCCAGGTTTTCTAATCCAGCAGCCTGTGATGCTAGTTCAGCACGCCTGTTTGTGTGTGAATGATCAGTGTTTAGTGTGGGACTCGGTGGAGGGGGAACGCAACGCACACCAGCACTCTGAGACTGAGTCACAGGACCAGTACCATCCACGTCCATTCAGTACCTCAGACCCCCTCCAGCTCCCCCTGTCTTTCTCTCTCCGTCGCTCTCTCCCTCTCTTTGTTACATCAGGCCTGCCATGGGAGAAGGAAAAATTGCCAAAAGCTAAAAAATGAAGCAGTAACAAGAGGATTTAAAAGTTTTTAGTGAATATATTAACCCTGTGTATCCTCCTCCTCTACTGGTTGGTCAGAGCCCTGCGCTCTGAAAGAGTAGAGAATAGTTTAGTCTCTCAGCCACAGAAGAGTGCACAATGCACTCTGAAACGTGTCCTCCGCTGGTCGGAACAGAGAACATGACTCCTCTCATCACGCCCACCACAAAACCACACTCCCTCCGCAGGAAACACTTTAGCAGCATAAACCAACAGTGCTGTTTCGTCCCAACTCAAGCTGAGACGCAGTGCTTCGTTAAAGTTCAGGGCTGGATTCCAGTCTGAAGGACTGGTACTTCTCCCACTGCTCTCAAACATTGCCTTATCGCTTGAAGCATCCGGTTCTGGCTTGCAGATCTGTGAGGAAGTTGGAGCAGCCAGAGAAGATTTGGATTGGAATCCAGCTCAGAAGTCTACTGAACCCTCATCTGTCCCCCGTCGCCCTCTTTCTTGTTTTGTTTCATTTCAAACCTGTGCGTGAGACCGCAAGCGCACACACTCGCACACACACCTCCACTTTACAAAAACAAGAAAACAGGTCCTCTTATCTGCAGGCTGAAATCTGGAAAAATGGAAGTGTTGCATTTGCATTTTAATTCACCCTCAATCACTCGTGTTTGGTGTTGTCTGAAATTGCCTTCTGTTTTCCCCTCTTCTGTATTTATAGAGGCTCTCAGAGGCTAGCCTTAAATTGCAATCTGCCTGTTTCGACAGTATATGGAGATTAGGCCTCTTTCTATCTCTCTACCTCTCCCTTTCTCTCCTGGCCCTTCTCTCTCTCCAGCTCCCTCTCTTTCTCGCTTGGCCTCGCTCTTTTCCTTTCTCCTCCTGGCATATCCCTCTCTCCCTTTCTCTCTCTTTCCATCTCATCCCCCTGTCTCTTTCTATCAGTCCCCTTTTTCACAGCTGCCAGGGGAATTAAAATGCACACATTTCATTAGGGATGCCATACTGCCACAGAATGAGCTCTGAAGCCTTTGGATAGCCACTAGAGTCACTGACCCTCCCTGCTACCCTCCCCCACCTGTTCCTGTTCCCTCTGATATACCCAGCAGATATACATGAACATAAGGTCATTCTGGCAGATAAAGGGCCTTCAGAACAAACCAACTTCTCATACATGTATGCCTGGGTTGGAGTGAAACCACCTCACAATCCAGCCTTAGAGTTTACCTTCTATCGTATCAATATCTATACTGAACAAAAATATAAACGTAACATGTAAAGTGTTGGTCCCATTTTTCATGAGCTGAAATAAAAGATCCCAGAAATGTTCCATACGCACAAAAAGCGTATTTCTCTCAAATGTTGCACAAATTTGTTTACATCCCTGTTAGTGAGCATTTCTCCTTTGCTAAGATAATACATCCACCTGACAGGTGTGGCATATCAAGAAGCTGATTAAACAGCATGATCATTAAACAGGTGCACCTTGTGCGGGAGACAATAACATTTGCAGTTTTGTCACACAACAGAATGCCACAGATGTCTCAAGTTTTGAAGGAGAGTACAATTGGCATGCTGACTGCAGGAATGTCCAACAGAGCTTTTGCCAGAGAATTGAATGTTCATTTCCCTACCATGTCATTTTAGAGAATTTGGCAGTACATCCAACCGGCCTCACAACCGCAGACCGCGTGTAACCACGCCAGTCCAGGACCTCCACATCTGGCTTTTTCACCTGCGAGATCGTCTGAGGAGGGTGAGGGGGGAGGTGCTGAGGAGTATTTCTCTCTGTAAAAAAGCCATTTTATGGGGGAAAAAACGTATTCTGATTGGTTGGGCCTGGCTCCCCAGTGGGTGTACCTGGTTCCCAAGTGGGTGGGCCTATGCCCTCCGAGGCCCACCCATGGCTGCGCCCCTGCCCAGTCATGTGAAATCCATAGATTAGGGCCTAAGGAATTTATTTCAATTGACTGATTTCCTTCTATGAACTGTAACTCAGTAAAATCTTTGAATTTGTTGCATGTTGTATTTATATTTTTGTTCATTATATTATGGTTTCACTGTAGATATTGATATGTAGTTTGAGGCGAAAAACAGCTTTGCATGAAATGGATTCGTTTCAATGTGTGACAAATCGGTCTTGACGTTGGCTGATGCGTAGATGGTATTGCTTTTACACTAATTCCATGCATACATGTTCACTCTTATGCTCAGTCCCTCATTGGCTTAATTTATCCGTTATAATGTTAGTTTTATCCAAATCGACTTAGTCATGCGTGCATCCATTTTTCTTATGGGTGGCCTCAGCGGGAATCAAACCCACGATCCTTGGCTTTGTAAGTGCCATGCTCTACTGACTAAGCAACATAGGACTTTGTGTCAGGGTTGCTTTTTTTTAACTTTGTTGGAACGCTTAGAATCTACAATGTTCATTCCCAGTTCCATTTTCATAGAAACCTTTGGTTAAACAAAATAAACAAATTGTCACATACACCGGATAGGTGCAGTGAAATGTGTTTTTTAACAGGGTCAGCCATAGTAGTACGGCGCCCCTGGAGCAAATTGGGGTTAAGTGCCTTGCTAAAGGACACAGACAGATTTTCACGTTGAAGGCTTGGGTATTCTAACCAGAAAATTCTAACCAGAAACCTTTCTGTTACTGGCCCTACGCTCTAACCGCTACTCGTCTGAATCTGATTGGCAGATCTGAAAGGGAGTCAGGTTTTAGCCTGCCGTGATTGGAGAAAAGTCCCCCAAGAGTCCCTCCCTCCTCATTCAGACCAAAACATTGGAGGGGCTGTATTGAAGCCTAGAAATAGAATGACCTCTAACATCTGTCCTCATTTTGGTCTCTCCCCCAGCCTAGGTCATTGTCTCTAAATGACATGGTTGATATTTGAGAGCACCATTGACTGGCAATGTGCCTGACGCCACACACACACACACACACACACACACACACACACACACACACACACAGCCACCTAGCAGGCCTGGCCTGGTATTAGTCACCCTCTCATGTCCATGTATACTGTAATAGGAGCCTACATAAGAGGCTTATTCAAATGGCCCAATCAATCGATTTGGCTCAGCGATGGAGATTGGTGTAAGAGCCTTAGGCAGAGAACCATGTCGTCCTCTACTATGCTGAAAACAAGCTGGTGCATATGTTAATGAGCTGCATTCTATCTACGAGGTGCATACGTGAACAGTAAGATGCATACATGCATTACCAAAGCCCCTACATCCCTTTCAGGTGTTCTTATTGGTTCATATGCGTTTCCGTGTTGTTGATTGGTCGATACAAACCCTGGGTCTATGGTAGAGCCCCTCAGGGGGGTGGTTGACCTCTGACCCCTGAGTAACGATGGGTCAATAGGAGGCATCAGGAGGGCATTGGAGGGCAGCCACATCTGACCATTAACCCCTAGGGGGCCAGGAAGTCAACCAGTGCCCTTGAAACTATTAGGGTGTTGGGACTGACCCCATGGCCTATAGAGGAAGTTAATTTACATAGAAGGGAGAGGTGACGTGATCCAGAGCTAGAGGATTGGAACATATAGGAGCCATAGGAAGGTAAAATACTAGGGCCATTCTGTTTGCCGTATAGGAATATAACGACAGGTTGCATGTACCCTTCTTTTAAAGAAGACGATTAGGTGGCCAAAACGTTGCAATAAACTTTAGTGAACTATTAACAAAATATATTTACAAAATAATACATATAAGAGCAATCAGCATTGTACATCAGGACGCACAACTGCAACACGTTTCGACTAGTAGAGTCTTCCTACAGTTCTTTGGAATGTGATGGTGTGATATGGCTCCTTAGGCGTAGCTGAGTACATGATACAAATGTGTCTGTCTGTTGATTTGGCTCGTATACTGTAGGTTGAACGGAATGGCAGCAATGATATTTGTCTACTGTTACCTGCCTCATATGAAAATCTACTGTATAAGTGATCAGAAAACAAGCATGTCGACAGGACTATAATTATCCAGGCCATCTGGAGTAGTTATGACAGTTTGTGCATGAATGGTAGTGGACTTTTCTCCCTCGGAGGTAACAGAATCTACTCATTGCTGTCATCTGAGCCATTGTGTTAGTGTGTGTCACTAGGGTGTGCAGGCAATTCACAAGTGACAAGTAGGAGTGTATGAGAGTGACGATTTGTGTGTCACTGACTCCATGGAAGGTGTTATTATGGTCATTTGGCAGTTTATTTTATCTAAAGCGTCTTACTATGAACACATAGGCTAGTCAGTATAGTATTTGTGGCCTATGTGGGAATCAAACCCACAACTTGGTGTTACCAGCACCACGCTATTGGAGCCTCTATTGAAAGCTTCCCTTGAACCAACCTTAAAGACATGCTCCGGAACTTTGGTGACTACTAAGTATTTTTTAAACCACCCGCTTGTGCTGTATGTGTTAATGTGTAGTTACATGCATAATCTATGAGCAGAATTACTGTATTACCTCAATTAGCCATGAAATCCCTAGCTTGAATGAGTCTGTTTTTCTGGAAGCTGTGCTGCGCCATTTTCCTTACATTTTCCTCCACGTGGGCCAGCCCCCTAGCAATTTAAGTTCAAGCCAATGAGCTTCATTTGAGTGAAAGCTAGCAAGATGCACACACAGCAAAGCGAGAGAGTGCGCAATGACAAGGTGCACATATTTGATGTAGTATGCAGCTTTCAGGGACCACTTTTATATCGTGAGCGCTACTTTCAGAACTACTGGCTAAAAAGTATACAAAATAATCTATTTAATATATAATAATTATATGCAATTTAGCAGACACTTTGTAAGGATTAGTAAGAATGCATACATTTTACAACCCTATTTGCATAAGTAGGAGAAAAATGCTATTTTACGAAATATTACTGGATTAATACTGTTCAATTATCTGGCCCCAGATATGCAAAATTACAATTGACGGAAAAATGAAATAAAACCATCATCACGACAAGGATTTGTGGGTGTTGACAGTCATTGGTGCAAATGCAAAGCAAAAGTTCAGTGTCTCCCTGGGGATTGTGTGTGTGTGTGTGTGTTTGCACGGAGGGAGGCAGAGAGTCATCAGTCGGTGAGAGAGTGCTTTATCTCTCGTTAGACAAGCGCTTTGATTCCATTACTGAAATAGAAATCAAAATTGCCCATTACCCACACTGAAATTGAGTCGCTCAAATTATTTATTTACCGCCTCAACAATTAATGATGATTTCCCAAGGACACTCCTTGGTGCGTGTGTTTCCATGCATGTTTGAGTGGTAGGCATCTACGGTTGGTTTGTGTGTTGTGGGGATTCTTCTTGGTCTTTGGACACACCCTTGTTGTAGTTTTCCGCCCTTCCTTTTTCCATGTTGTTCTTGTGGAGTGAACGCAGTCCTATGCTGGAGGGACTCGCTTCTCCTGGATCATTTGTGCTGATGAGGCTCACTGATCTCATTGAGTCAGTCCACCTGCATGGCTGCTC
The DNA here is from genome assembly GCF_020615455.1 of Coregonus clupeaformis. Taxonomy (NCBI): domain Eukaryota; kingdom Metazoa; phylum Chordata; class Actinopteri; order Salmoniformes; family Salmonidae; genus Coregonus; species Coregonus clupeaformis. The sequence goes on along the minus strand of NC_059199.1, from coordinate 8,380,355 downwards.
AGTGGAGCTTAGTCTCCGGTGACTGAGGGTGAGGGGTCAATGCATCCATCTGGCCAGCAGCACCCGCAGTGTTGAGGGATTCTGAGACTACACACACACACACCCTCGGCGTCTACCCATTATACTGCTGAGCTCATCAGATTTCTTTCAGTCTCTGGACCTGAGCATCGGGGTGTGTGTGTGTGTGTGTGTGTGGTATTTAGAGTCCCACTCCCGTCATTGTCCTTCACTACATTTACACAGACTTGTTTTAGCGCAGACAGATGTTTTTCTGTAGCCTATCGACTCGCGCAGACGCCTTTCTACCCCAGCGCTAGTTATATTTCCTATTGATTGATTGGCTGTCAGTCCTATTGACCGGCCAGGTCGCGGTGCTGCGCATTGATTGATGACTCCCTCTCCGCACTTCCTATCGGCGTCCCCCCCCCCAGGACTGGTCTGTTCTGGCCAGGGACCGATCCATGTGTGGACATTGTTTACCTTTACTCCTCTGTGTTATTTTGTTTGTTCGTTCTCCCCCCTCCTCTCTCCTTCAGCTCATCCTCCCTCTATGGGTTGTAATGGGAAGCTCTGTATTGGCTGGTGCCTTTGTTTACTTTTGAGCAGAGCAGACCAACCTGCTGGTTGTGCTGTTGGTACAGTACATCATAGTAGCAAATGCAGTAACAGTCGGCTTCTACTTATACTGACCCCCGTGTCAACCTTGACTTGAGCAGGGCCGCAGGTACTATTCAGTCAGCTGTCAGTGAACAGAGGAAGAGGGAGGGAGAGACTGACGATGGGGGAGAAATAGTGGGGGTTGAAGGAGGTGGAGACAGTCTAATTTAATCTAAAGTAGATTCTCAAATTGAACTAGATGGAAAACAAAGTCAGCACAAACCTAGGAGCTGGGTTCACTTATGTAACCACTCCGCCCTCTCTCTACTCCTCATTAATAAGAGAGAAGAGAAAGTTCGAGGGAGGGGAGTAAGAGTTAGGGAGGGATGGCTGGTCGGGGGGGGGGTAGCAAGATGGGGGAGGGAGATGAAAAAGGGAAAATAGAGCGCTAGGGAGTGGGGTATAGGGAAAGGAGGAAAAAGTGAGGGGGGCGAAGGAGTGCATGAGAACGAGAGGGAAAAAAAGTGATTGAGAGAGTAGGAGTGTCTCTCTCTCTCTCTCTCTCTCTCTCTCTCTCTCTCTCTCTCTCTCTCTCTCTCTCTCTCTCTCTCTCTCTCTCTCTCTCTCTCTCTCTCTCTCTCTCTCTCTCTCTCTCTCTCTCTCTCTCTCTCTCTCTCTCTCTCTCTCTCTCTCTCTCTCTCTCTCTCTCTCTCTCTCTCTCTCTCTCTCTCTCTCTCTCTCTCTCTGTCTGACGGTACCAGCCTACGCTACCTCTCCTCCTCCAATAGCATCGTAACGTGCTGCCTCTGTCCGGTTAAATAATGCATCCTTCTTGCTTGACTGGGCCTGTAGGAAATGGAAGGCACCACAACAGCGATACAGCCTCAATAATGCAACAGTCATCTGAAAGGGTTATCAGGTCCTCTCACACAGAAAAAGCTGCCCCAACATGCACCACTGCTTCCGCAATGCTAGGCTGCTGCGTTGTTGATGACATTTGAAAGGGACACCCAGAACAAAAAGGTTAAGTATCCCGATTGGCATTGTGACAAAGGAGCCTAATTGTGTGTGTGTGTGTGGGAGAGGTGTGTATGTGGGGGGTGGGATTCAACCTTTTCACCATCTCTTATCCTTTCACACAGTAGGGGGTCGGATAGGAAAATACTCACATTTCATCATAGCTGAAATAAAGGTAGTAATTATTTCTTTGTAATAAAAAACTGTTTGCATAAGGGTGCGTCCGTGCATCGACCCACGTGTGTGTGCTCAAATGTGCCGTGGCTTTACGTGGTTGTATGCTTCTGTGCCCACTGCACTGCAGACGTGTCAGAATGCATCTCTTCATACGCATGCGATGCATCAAATATGCAATATTTTATAGGTCAACCTTTGCCTCTGCACTTTCTTTCTCCCATGTCTAGCCATTACACCAGCAGTACTCAAAGTCCTGCTCCCTCGCGCTCTTTCTCTCTCGCTCTTTCTCTCTGTCTCAACCTCTTTCTCTCTCTCTCTCTCTCTCTCTCGCTCTCTTTCTTTCTCTCTCTCTCTCGCTCTCTTTCTTTCTCTCTCGGTTATGTAAGCACATCCAGTGCCTCAGAGGACCTAGACAGAGCCAGAGCTGGAGCCAGAGGCTTCCCTCCCCTCTGGGGCTCCCTGTCCTGTCCTGTCCTGTCCTCCCTCTGAAGCCAGGCCATTACCACACAACACCAGGAGACATCGCAGATCTCTTCCCTACTGACTGAGCCTCAGGTGACTCTGTGGAAAAGTACACCTATTCACCATTTTAAACTCTGTTTAGCTTAGATGGGGATCATACTGGACTCCTCCACAGGGGCACAGCTCTGGTTTATAATGAACCTGACAGGCTGCCTCAGCGTTTCCTAGTGGTTCTCCCAGGAATGTAACCTGGCACCCCTCTCCTCCTCTCTCCTCTGACTGCATCACCTCCAGACACTCAATTACTCCCCTTTAAGAATTCCCCTCCCAAATGAAAAAAAAAAAGCATCCGTCTTTCAAAAAGGGGAAAGATACAATTTTCGCTTAGGCATTTGCTGCATTTTCCCCCAGTCCTCAGCTGACATGAGAATGCTATTCATTGACTACAGCTCAGCGTTCAACACCATAGTGCCCTCAAAGCTCCTCACTAAGCTAAGGATCCTGGGACTAAACACCTCCCTCTGCAACTGGATCCTGGATTTCCTGACGGGCCGCCCCCAGATGGTAAGGGTAGGTAACAACACATCTGCCACGCTGATCCTCAACATGGGGGCCCCTCAGGGGTGCGTGCTCAGTCCCCTCCTGTACTCCCTGTTCACCCATGACTGCATGGCCAGGCACGACTCCAACACCATCATTAAGTTTGCCGACAACACAACAGTGGTAGGCCTGATCACCGACAACGATGAGACAGCCTATAGGGAGGAGGTCAGAGACCTGGCTGTGTGGTGCCAGGATAACAACCTCTCCCTCAACGTGACCAAGACAAAGGAGATGATTGTGGACTACAGGGGAAAAAAAGAGGATTGAGCACGCCCCCATTCTCATCGACGGGGCTGTAGAGGAACAGGTTGAGAGCTTCAAGTTCCTTGGTGTCCACATCACCAACAAACTATCATGGTCCAAACACACCAAGACAGTCGTGAAGGGAGCACGACAAAGCCTATTCCCCCTCAGGAGACTGAAAAGATTTGGCATGGGTCCTCAGATCCTCAAAAAGTTCTACAGCTGCACCATCGAGAGCATACTGACTGGTTGCATCACCGCCTGGTATGGCAACTGCTCGGCCTCCGACCGCAAGGCACTACAGAGGGTAGTGCGTACGGCCCAGTACATCACTGGGGCCAAGCATCCTGCCATCCAGGACCTCTATACCAGGCGGTGTCAGAGGAAGGCCCTCAAAATTGTCAAAGACTCCAGCCACCCTAGTCATAGACTGTTCTCTCTGCTACCGCACGGCAAGCGGTACCGGAGCGCCAAGTCTAGGTCCAAAAGGCTTCTCAACAGCTTCTACCGCCAAGCCATAAGACTCCTGAACAGCTAATCATGGCTACCCGGACTATTTGCACCCCCACCCCATCTTTTTACGCTGCTGCTACTCTGTTAATTATTTATGCATAGTCACTTTAACTCTACCCACATGTACATATTACTTCAACTACCTCAACTAGCCGGTGCCCCTGCACATTGACTCTGCACCGGTACCCCCCTGTATATAGCCTCCCTACTATGTAGCACTTGCGCTCATTTTAGTGTTAACACACTGTGGTGTGTGTGTGAGGCGCGTCAGAGAGAAAAGGCAGCGCTCCTTAGACCCCATTATTGGAGCTGAAAGTTTCATGATTCTGTAGTTAGGCTAATATCAGTTTATGTGACAAAACAACAAGTATAGCGTAGAGCAGTGGTCACCAACCGGTTGATCGATTGGTCGATCTCCAAGGCATTCCATTCGTTTCGCACTTTTGGTGGTAGGTGCACTTGATCCTAGCGCCGGGAGGACAAAATGTTCCTATTTTGAACCATTTCATGTGTCTGAAGGTAGAACTCCAGCTACCCGGCAGGCCCAGAGAGCAAATCAAGGGCACCTACAACCCTACCGCTGGACAATCAGATAGCTCGAGCCATAGACTGAAAAAGAAGCCTCGAACGCACAGCAAAGTTCATACTGTGAGATTACAAAACTTTTAAAACCATGACTAGAGACTCAACTAATACAGCAAAGAGCTGCTGTTTTTGTGTTTAAGTAGTTATTCAGCACTGTCAACACTTTGTTCAACACCTTGTATAAGCCATATAAGTTTTATAAGCCACCAGCACTGCAGCTGCAATGAATGAGTATAGCAGTGTTCCGATAAGCTTGCGTTGTTATTATTAGCTGCTTGTGTCTAATATCGAGGAATATTTCACTTTCTCTGGTCATAGGAGTAACAACATGAATTGGTGGATGAGGCAGAAATAATGCAGTGCGACTTGAGTTTCGCATTCAGCTGGAAGACTGTCCCCTTTACTCAGCGGAGGGACGGTGACTCGGGAGAGAGGCAGCCTCACCGCTGCTCCGTCCTTCCCCTCAGACTGATCATCAGATGCAGGCCTTCAGTCCCAAAAAAATATATATATGTCAGTCAACAGTTTGGACACACCTACTCATTCAAGGGTTTTTCTTTATTTTTTAAATTTTTTACATTGTAGAATAATAGTAAAGACATCAAAACTAGGAAATAACATATATGGAATCATGTAGGAACCAAAAAAGTGTTAAATAAAAAATATATTTTAGATTCTTCAAAGTAGCCACCCTTTGCCTTGATGACAGCTTTGCACACTCTTGGCATTCTCTCAACCAGCTTCGTGAGGTAGTCACCTGGAATGCTTTTCCAACAGACTTGAAGGAGTTCCCACATATGCTGTGCACTTGTTGGCTGCTTTTACTTCACTATACAGTCCAACTCATCCCAAACCATCTCAATTGGGTTGAGGTCGGGTGATTAAGGAGACCAGGTCATCTGATGCGGCACTCCATCACTCAAATAGCCCTTACACAGCCTGGAGTCATTGTCATTCTAACAGAATGCTGTGGTAGCCATGCTGGTTAAGTGTGCCTTGAATTCTAAATAAACAACAGACAGTGTCACCAGCAAAGCACCATCACACCTCCTTCTCCATGCTTCACCCGTGGGAGCCACACATGCGGAGATCATCCGTTCAGCTACTCTGCGTCTCTCAAAGACACGGCGGTTGGAACCAAAAATCTCAAATTTGGACTCATCAGACCAAAGGACAGATTTCCACTAATGTCCATTGCTCGTGTTTCTTGGCCCAAGCAAGTCTCTTCTTATTATTGGTGTCCTTTAGTAGTGGTTTCTTTGCAGCAATTCGACCATGAAGGCCTGATTCACGCAGTCTCCTCTGAACAGTTGATGTTGAGATGTGTCTGTTACTTGAACTCTGAAGCATTTAGTTGGGCTGCAATCTGAGGTGCAGTTAATTGCCGATTTCTGAGGCTGGTAACTCCAATGAACTTATCCTCTGCAGTAGAGGTAGCTCTGGGTCTTCCATTCCTGTGGCGGTCCTCATGAGAGCCAGTTTCATCATAGCGCTTGATGGTTTTTGCGACTGCACTTGAAGAAACTTTAAAAGTTCTTGAAATTTTCCGGATTGACTGACCTTCATGTCTTAAAGTAATGATGGACTGTCGTTTCTCTTAGCTTATTTGAGCTGCTTATTTGGACTTGGTCTTTTACCAAATAGGGCTATCTTCTCCCCCCCCTCAAACACATTAAGAAGGAAAGAAATTCCACAAATTAACTTTTAAGAAGGCACACCTGTTAATTGAAATGCATTCCAGGTGACTACCTGAGCTTGTTGAGAGAATGCCAAGAGTGTGCAAAGCTGTCATCAAGGCAAAGGGTGGCTACTTTGAAGAATCGCAAATATAAAATATATTTTGATTTGTTTAACACTTTTTTGGTTACTACATGATTCCATATGCGTTAATTCATAGTTTTGATGTCTTCACTATTATTCTACAATGTAGAAAATAGTAAAAATGAAGAAAAACCCTTGAATGAGTAGGTGTGTCCAAACTTTTGACTGGTACTGTGTATATTATGCTGACTTAGCTGTGCCTCACAAGTAATACAACAAATTATATATTACCAGTGTGATCATATACCTAAATGTTTTTAATATAATAAAAAAATTATCTGAGAAGAACAACATTGGCAGGGCAATTCAAGCATAGCAAATATGCAGTGATAATGTATTGGGTCTATAGCTTACTGCACAAACCTCATTGCTACAGTCCTGTTTTTAATTGGTTAATGTTGCATATGCTTAGGTTTTTTAAGTCATGTTTTTTTTTTATCTGAGCGGTAGATCTCAGCTTACATTTTGACTCAGAAAGTGATCTTGACTCAGAAAAGGTTGGTGACCACTGGTGTAGAGAATCATTGTACCATCTAAACCGCTGTGAAATATAGTTTCCATAACCAAGAATATTGTATTTTCAGCTGTTTTGAAGCTGATGTACAAAACCAAAAGGAAAATAAGCAAAAACTAAACTTAAGCACAGGAAGCATAGAAATACAGCGCATAGAACAGATCTACCGCTTCTTAGACTTGCTTTCAATGAGAATATAGATATAGAACTCACATTTCTGTGAATTTAGTCAGGTCGCCCAAAAAGTAACACATTGCAGCTTAGGCATTTTTACACTTTTTGGACTTAAGGTGCTGAATAACTTTTTTGCCCTTTCACTGGGACTCGGGGAGTGGAATTATTTTGTGTGTGTCTCCTGTGTGTATTTTACACTCATCCGTTTTTGTTTGCGCTCTGTGTGTGTTTGTACACTGAACAAAAATATGAACATGCAACAATTTCAAAGATTTTACTGAGTTACAGTTCATATAAGGAAATCAGTCAATTGAAGTAAATTCATTAGGCCTAATCTATGGATTTCACATGACTGGGAATGCAGATATGCATATGTTAGTCACAGATACTTTTTTTTTAAAGGTAGGGGCATGTATCAGAAAACCAGTCAGTATCAGTTTCTGGTGGGACCACCATTTGCCTCATACAGCTGGATATTGGCGGGAACTGGAACACGCTGTTACACGTCGATCCAGATCCCAAACATGCTCAACATGCAGGCCATGGAAGAACTGGGACAATGTCAGCTTCCAGGAATTGTGTACAGATCCTTGCGACATGGGGCCCTACATTATCATGCTGAAACATGAGGCGATGGCGGCGGATGAATGACATGACAATGGCCTCAGGATCTCGTCACAGTATCTCTGTGCTTTCAAATTGCCATCGATAAAATTAAATTGTGTTCGTTGTCCGTACCTTTGGCTGCCCATACCATAACCCCACTGCCACCATAGGAGACTCTGTTCACAACGCTGACATCAGCAAACCGCTTGCCCATACAACTCCATACACGCTGTCTGCCATCTGCCCGTTACAGTTGAAACCAGAATGAATCTGTGAAGAGCACACTTCTCCAGCGTGCCAGTGGCCATCGAAGGTGAGCATTTGCCCACTGAAGTTGATTATGACGCCAAACTACAGTCAGGTCAAGACCCTGGTGAGGACGACAAGCACTCAGATGAGCTTCCCTGAGACGGTTTATGACAGTTTGTTCAGAAATTCTTTGGTTGTGCAAACCCACAGTTTCATCAGCTGTCCGGGTGGCTGGTCTCAGATGATCCCGCAGGTGAAGAAGCCGGATGTGGAGGTCCTGGGCTGGCGTGGTTACACGTGTTCTGCGGTTGTGAAGCCGGTTGAACGTACTGCCAAATTCTCTAAATACTTGAGACATCTGTGGCTTTGTGTTGTGTGACAAAACTGCACATTTTACAGTGGCCTTTTATTGTCCCCAGCACAAGGTGCACCTGTGTAATGACTATGCTGTTTAATCAGCTGCTTGATATACCACACCTGTCAACTGGATTGATTATCTTGGCAAAGGAAAAATGCTCACTAACAGGGATGTAAACCAATTTGCGCACAAAAATTGAGAGAAATACGTTTTTTGTGCGTATGGAATATTTCTGGGATCTTTTATTTCAGCTCATGAAACACGGGACTAACACTTTACATGTTGCATTTATATTTTTGTTCAGTGTATATCTATCCCGCTCACTCCCTCTCCCTCTTAGTGTTGTCCTATTAGAGGGATGATATGTGGACAATAGCTCTCCCCCTGGGTCAGTGGCCTGCCTATCCCAGTCTCCTCTCTCTCTGAGCCTCAGGCCTGCTGGTGTGAATGCAGCCTGATACATTTCTTGGGGGTTGCAGGGAGGACACTGGAACAACATGTGGATAATCCTCTCTATTGAACTTTATGGGGCTCATTTCATAAGTCTCCCTTTCACTGGGACTCAGGAAGGGAATTATGTGTGTGTGTAAGGAGATTAGCACTGGCACCAGCTTACTGTCTGCTTGGTTGCTGCTCTTCTCACTCCTTTCATATAAAACACGCTGTCGTACACTCTTCAGTCTGTGGCTCTCACCACTGTATAGAAATGTATTTGAAAGGCGAGCAACAGACACACACACGCACAAACACACTATCGCTAAGTTAATGGCAACACAATGAAACAAGTTCACCCTTTTACACACGCTCATACTGCCATGCTAACAGGACTGCCCCCGCATGCTCTAGGAACCATTGTTGGAGAAAATGTGCCTTCAGTCTATTCATTGAACAGTGACCTATTAGTATAATCCTTCCATACAGCTGTCTCTCTTCCCTTGTTCCATCCCTTTGTCTTCACTAGTTAGCAATGTAGGGATATGACTTCAGTGTCAGCAAGGCCGAATAACTCTGTTTAATCGCAAATGATAAAACGAGGCACAAGTGCCTTTCAGGATGAAGAGTGAGAGAGGCATTTACTGGTGAGATGGAACAAGGACTCTCTCCAGTTCATTTGTGTGTTTAGCACTAAATGCCCTTCTGTTGAATGCCAGGGCTGCCTGGCTCGTCACTGCTACTGCTGGAGGAAAGGACAATTCCACTCCGCTCTGTACCTGAGAAATATAGGACTTCATCAAAGGACTTCCTTGAAGTCATAGACGTCAGTGCCCTCTTTGAAATTAACAGCATAGAATAAAAGGCTAACAACTGTATGTTCCTTGCTTTGCTGCTTAGTAAAATTGCCATCAAAGCGAGAATAGCAGTATTTTTCACTGTTTCAAAAGATGGTTTTATACTACCTGTCAAATCTTCTGATCAAATGACTTTGTACAGGTTAACTGACGTTGTGTAATGTATTCTCCTATCATAGCGGTCTGCGTTGACTGATACACTGTTCACTTTAATCATATCCTCTTTGAAGGACACTAGCCAGCCCCATTGAAACTGAATCGAAACCACAAACTTAAGATTCATGGCTTGACTCTGATATCCACATTGTCAGAAACTAAGTTATAGACAATTATTTATAAAATGATCCCCTGGAAATCTGTGTTTAGCAGTTGATATTGGTCACAGCCATTTCATTAGTCTCTCTCTCAAAGGCCAGTTAGCGCGTCTAACTAGGGAGTGATTATTCCTATTAGTCATTGTGTGATCAGAACACTGACTTTCCATACGCATACTGACTGACTGGGGCTTTCAGATCCCTTTGCCTCGTTTATTTAGTTGCTTTCCCTCACACGCTCTCGTTTTCTCTGGCAACTGTCATTCTGATCCCTTTACTCGTTCTCTCTCTCTCTCTCTCTCTCTCTCTCTCTCTCTCTCTCTCTCTCTCTCTCTCTCTCTCTCTCTCTCTCTCTCTCTCTCTCTCTCTCTCTCTCTCTCATGCTCTCCCTTTTTCTCTTCTCTAATACCGCTCTAAAATGCTGTGTGTTATCAATGATACACAGAGCCAGGCCCAGGGTGTAAAGGGGAGAACAATACCAGTTTGGAAAAGAGTACTCTCCAAGGATGCATGGTCCAGGAAAATTTTCGGAGCACTGTCCATGGTGCTGACATGGCACATTATGCAAGCACCCCCGTCAAAGGTTGCTAAATATCAGTGGGTTTTTATGGAAGCGCTGCTGTCCAAGATTCTTAAGTATCAGTGAACAGACTTGCTATGGTTGCTATGTGTCATCCGGTATTAATATTAGATGCACTGTGCAAGGTTCTGTAGAATCAGACAGAAACTGAAGTTGCCATAGTCAGGCTGCCTAAATGTTGGATGGATACTGGAGGGCTGTCCAAGGTCCTGAAAAGCAGTTATGCTGTATGTACAGTTGTCATGGCTGAGAAGGTGCTGTCCAAGGTCCTGAAGCTGCAGTAGTAGCAGCAGTGGCGGTGTTGCTCTAGTGTGCTGAACTATGGCTCTAGCTGTTTGCTGTCGATGGTGCTGAAAGGAGTCTGGACTGAATATCCTTTGTGTCCTAAATGCCCTGGCTTGTTTTCTAGTAGCTGCTGCAGTTTAAAGTTACAGGATAAAAACATGTTTTCCGACAAGCTTAATTCCTGAACAGATGCTATCAATGCACTTATGAAAATATATTTTTATCACTTGGAAATAGCCAAATCCCTAAATTTTATGTGGGGTGTCATTACTTTAAGTGCAGCTATTCAAGTATGTCATCACCTCATTTTCCTCTATGTTCTAATAGTTATGTCCAAGAGTAAATCTCAACTACAGTGGCTATTGCCCTCCTCCTTATTTCATGGAGAGATGGTGGGCACTGGGCAGCCTCTGTCTTTGTAAGAAGTCTGGATTTTTTAAAATGCTCTATAATATCCACTGGTGATTATAATACGCGTAATCGAGACTAGTGACTAAGCTGAACTACTTTATTGAGGAAACATTTAGAAAATAAATACTTTATTTTCACATACACCGGATAGGGGCAGTGATATGTGTCATTTTACAGGGTCAGCCATAGTAGTACGGCGCCCCTGGAGCAAATTGGGGTTAAGTGCCTTGCTCAAGCAGTGGTCTAAGGCACTGCATCGCAGTGCTAGCTGTGCCACTAGAGATCCTGGTTCGAGTCCAGGCTCTGTCGCAGCCGACCGCGAGCGGGAGACCCATGGGGCTGTGCACCAATTTGGACACCACGAAATTGGGGAGAAAAAGGGAGTAAAATTATTTTTTTAAATAACAGTGCCTTGCTCAAGGGCACACTGACTGTGATGTGGTTGTGTCACTGAACTATCTAAATAGGAATTCATCTGTAAGTCATTCTGCATAAGAGCGTCTGCTTACTGACTAAAATGTCTAATGAAATGAGACTATGAGATGACGAGTGGTGTTTGATGCAGACTGACAACATGTAATTTGAGTACTATTTTTCAACTGAACTAATGCTATTCTCCCTCTTACTTTTCCCTCTTTCTCTGTCTCTTTTCCACTCTTTCTCTTTCAGTGGTCCTGCTGAACTCTAAAGAAACTCAGGCAGAGCTCGGTTGGACGTCGTACCCCTCCAATGGAGTGAGTGTACCAGTCTGTTGTATACTTTGAATATACAGTACCAGTCAAAAGTTTGGACACACCTACTCTTTCAAGGGTTTTTCTTTATTTTTACTATTTTCTACATCATGTAGTAACCAAAAAAGTGTTAAACAAATCAAAATATATTTTAGATTCTTCAAAGTAGCCACCCTTTGCCTTGATGACAGCTTTGCACACTCTTGGCATTCTCTCAACCAGCTACACCTGGAATGCTTTTCCAACAGTCTTGAAGGAGTTCCCACATATGCTGAGCACTTGTTGGCTGCTTTTCCTTCACTCTGCGGTCCAGCTCATCCCAAACCATCTCAATTGGGTTGAGGTCAGGTGATTGTGGAGGCCAGGTCATCTGATGCGGCACTCCATCACTCTCCTTCTTGGTCAAATAGCCCTTACACAGCCTGGAGGTGTGTTGGGTCATTGTCCTGTTGAAAAAGAAATGATAGTCCCACTAAGCGCAAACCAGATGGGATGGCGAATCGCTACAGAATGCTGTGGTAGCCATACTGGTTAAGTGTGCCTTGAATTCTAAATAAATCACTGACAGTGTCACCAGAAAAGCACCATCACACCCCTTCCTCCATGCTTCACGGTGGGAACCACACATGCTGAGATCATCCGTTCATCCACACCACATCTCACAAAGACACGGCAGTCGGAACCAAAAATCTCAAATTTGGACTCCAGACCAAAGGACAAATTTCCACCGGTCTAATGTCCATTGCTAGTGTTTCTTGGCACAAGCAAGTCTCTTCTTCTTATTGGTGTCCTTTAGTAGTGGTTTCTTTGCAGCAATTCGACCATGAAGGCCTGATTCACGTAGTCTACTCTGAAAAGATGATGTTGAGATGTGTCTGTTACTTGAACTCTGTGAAGCATTTATTTGGGCTGCAATTTCTGAGGCTGGTAACTCTAATGAACTTATCCTATGCAGCAGAGGTAACTCTGGGTCTTCCTTTCCTGTGGCGGTCCTCATGAGAGCCAGTTTCATCATAGCGCTTAATGGTTTTTGCGACTGCACTTGAAGAAACTTTCAAAGTTCTTGAAATTTTCCAGATTGACTGACCTTCATGTCTTAAAGTAATGATGGACTGTCGTTTCTCTTTGCTTATTTGAGCTGTTCTTGCCATAATATGGACTTGGTCTTTTACCAAAAAGAGCTATCTTCTGTATACAACCCCTACCTTGTCACAACACAACTGATTGGCTCAAACACATTAAGAAGGAAAGAAATTCCACAAATTAACTTTTAAGAAGGCACACCTGTTAATTGAAATGCATTCCAGGTAACTACCTCATGAAGCTGGTTGAGAGAATGCCAAGAGTGTACAAAACTGTCATCAAGGCAAAGCGTGGTTACTACATGACTCGATATGTGTTATTTCATAGTTTTGATGTCTTCACTATTATTCTACAATGTAGAAAATAGTAAAAATAAAGAAAAACCCTTGAATGAGTAGGTCTGTCCAAACTTTTGACCTGTACTGTAAATGTTTATGTGTGTATTTCTGTGAGTGCGAGTGTGTGTTTAAATGTACGTGTCCATGCATATCTGAATAGGTGTGTGTGTGTGTGTCAGTGTACATCTACTCCCTTTGTGCCATGGGGTAGTCCAGCTTGCTTCTAACTGAGAGCAGGTCCCCTCCTCTCAGTGGGCATAGTTCCAGGGAGCACGCTGCCCAAATTAACTGTTAGTGGACAGCTGGCCCACCTCTCTGCCCCTCTCCGCTCCTCCTCCCTCCCCATCCATTCATTGTGCCTCTCTCTGTCCCTCCCTGAACAAAACAGAACAGAGCTCATCACTACACACTAATCAATGGCCTAATCCTGGAAAGTACGTCACTGCACCCACCGCCAGACCCACACAGCTACATAAATTGTACCTTCCGCTATCAATTTGGCTTGTAAAAACCACACGCTAAGTTATGATTGGAAGATAAATAATAGCCAGTGGCAGAACGTTTTTAAGAAGCACTGAAGATGAAGTGGTTTTTGAAGTCACTGGTTATCATTTATCTTCCACTCATACGTTTTGTCACTAAAATACAAGACTGTGGATGATTTATTATGCTCTTTATGAATCGATGGGGCTTGTAAGAGACCACATGCTAAGTTCTGAAGCGGAGATGAATGGACTTGTCCAGTTCATATACTTTGCCCAGACTGCTGAGGATGAAGCATACATTTTGAGAGCCAGTTTCATCATAGCGCTTAATGGTTTTTGCGACTGCATTTGAAGAAACTTTCAAAGTTCTTGACATTTTCCAGATTGACTGACCTTCATGTCTTAAAGTAATGATGGACTGTCGTTTCTCTTTGCTTATTTGAGCTGTTCTTGGCATAATATGGACTTGGTCTTTTACCAAATAGGTCTATCTTCTGTATACAACCCCTACCTTGTCACAACACAACTGATTGGCTCAAACACATTAAGAAGGAAAGAAATTCCACAAATTAACTTTTAAGAAGGCACACCTGTTAATTGAAATGCATTCCAGGTAACTACCTCATGAAGCTGGTTGAGAGAATGAAGTCATTGCAGTGCAGCAGTCTTTCGTACTTGTCTGTCACCAAACCACAAGACGTAGGCTTAGATAAACTACCCAGTCCAATGTTGCTGCTATAAGCACAATATATTCATATAATGTATGCGATTTTAGAAGATTCACAGTCATGCGTGCATGCATTTTACGTATGGGTGGTCCCGGGAATCAACCCCACTATCCTGGCGTTGCAAGCGCCATGCTCTACCAACTGAGCTACAGAGGACCACAAGTTGACCATAAGTCAAAGCTAGAAAGCTACATTTATCCAGTGGATGTATACAGCTCCACTGAAGCCAGCTACCTTTTTAGAATTAAAGCATATCTAAATCATGTTGAGTCTGTGTCACCACATAGACTTAGCAGCACCCAGGGCCATACCATTACCAAATTGGCAATTATAACCGATAAACTGGTTCTTCAACTGGTTCTTCAATGTAAAAGGCAATCTCCGTATCAGTCCTGACATTAGTAAATGTGAATGTCAGACTTAATATTTCATCACCACTCACATATTTTTCCTACAGGCTACGTATTCCTATGCACGCAATGAAACAATGAATGTGCCCAAAATGGCGTGAGGCATGCATGGTGCGAGGAGCCTAGCGCTTCAGCACAGGTCCATGTTCACAAAGCATCTCCCCTCTTATTCATTTTGATTTTAAAATCTAAACTGATCCTAGATCAGCATTCCTATGCTTGAGAGGCTTTATGAATATAGGCCCTCGCCCCTAGTTAGGATGAATGGCTATAGACAGGATTTTTTCTGACCATGTGACCTAACCAGGAAAATCTCCTGGCCCTTTTGATGTCAATTAAACAATACAGAATTACATTTTCGATAATAGATTTCAACATGTTCAGTTGTTTGGCTAGCTAATGCAGTCCCACTAGGGTATTTAGCAGAGCTGCAGCATTGCTCATTCAGCACGAATGGTAAGTCAATTTTACCTGCAGTCCAAAATGATGACGGCCATGTGGGCACGTCTCCCCGCAATCTGTTCTTTATTTACCCTGTTAATTCTGGACGTGGCATCCATTTGCATTTTCCCTCCCCATAGTGTCAGTGGGCAGCTGTGAGCTGCTTACAGCTCTATACTCTCTGTGGAGGACCGCCGCTGTAGTTTGTCTCTCTGTTGTGGGGAGATGGAGGCACACACACACACACACACACACACACACACACACACACACACACACTCTGAGGCTCATTTACCTCTTCTCTTCCTTCACTAGTATAGAACCCTAGTACCAGTCTCTGCAGACACAAACCCACACATATTTACATTTCCCCTATGTCTGCATTATGTCATTCAGTTGACCCTCACCAACTCCCATGTTTGTCTCTCCCTATTTCCTATTCCAATATATCTCTGTCACACCCACTATCCATTACTCTCTCTCTCTCTTTCTCTTTCTTCCTCCCTTCATCTCTCTCTCCCTCTCTAAATATCTCTGTTCCTTTCTCTTTTCCTCTCTCGTACCTCTCCCTTTCCTCACCTTCTCTCCAGTGGGAGGAGATCAGTGGCGTGGATGAGAAGTACAAGCCCATCAGGACCTACCAAGTGTGTAACGTGATGGAGCCAGCGCTGCAGAACAACTGGCTGCAGACGGGTTGGGTGGCGCGCCGCGGCGGCCAGCGCATCTTCGTGGAGCTGCAGTTCACGCTGCGTGACTGCAACAGCATCCCGGGCGTGGCGGGCACCTGCAAAGAGACCTTCAACCTGCTCTACATCGAGTCGGACAAAGACCTGGGCCGTGTGACCCGCGAGGACCGGTACACCAAGATCGACACCATCGCGGCCGACGAGAGCTTCACGCAGGGCGACCTGGGAGAGAGGAAGATGAAGCTCAACACGGAGGTGCGGGAGATCGGACACCTGAACCGGAAAGGTTTCCACTTGGCGTTCCAGGACGTGGGGGCGTGCGTGGCCCTGGTGGCGGTGCGGGTGTACTACAAGCGCTGCCTGGCCACGGTCCAGAACCTGGCTGTATTTTCCGATACAGTTGCCGAGGCGGCGTTTGCTACACTGGTGGAAGTCAGGGGAGCCTGCGTCAACAATTCCGAGGTGGACATGGACAGCCCTCCCAGGATGCACTGCAGCGCCGAGGGGGAGTGGCTGGTGCCCATCGGGAAGTGCAGCTGTTCAGCGGGTTACGAGGAGGGCCACAGCAGCTGTGAAGGTAAGAAAGAAAAGAGGGAGGGAGGGAGGGAGGGAGGGATTTATGTAAAGGGTGTGAGGGAACAAGAGAAGAAAAGAGTGAAGGATGGAGGAAGGGGAGGGTGGAAACAAATGAGGGGCAGGGGACTTTGTTCTTGTCTAGTTAAATAAAGGTACAAATATTGTATATATATTTTTTAAAGTAATCACTGGGTAGAAATATTCAGTTTTTGACCTCAAGCAGTTCTGTCTGGCTGTTTTGAGATATTTCATGTTTGAGTGCAGACAACATTCTTACATTGTGAAGGGAAGTGGGTGAAACGATGTTATGAATAGGATGAGTCATGTACTGTACTGTCCTCAGATAGTCATTGTATTCAACAAGACGGCATTTGTAATATTGATGACTGTAGTAAATTGCTTTGTTGAGGATGTGGCACGTGGGCAGTTTACGGCCAACTGAGTGCTCTGACGCAGGAGTAGACATGCTGGCTCATCCTCACAGCCAGTGGCTCAGATGGTCATAGCCCATCTTGTGTCTTTGTGCAAATAGTCCAGAGAGAGAGAGACTGAGAGAGCGAGAGAGAGAGACTGAGAGAGAGAGACTGAGAGAGCGAGAGAGAGAGACTGAGAGAGCGAGAGAGAGAGACTGAGAGAGCGAGAGAGAGAGACTGAGAGAGCGAGAGAGAGACTGAGAAAGCGAGAGAGACAGAGAGAGAGACAGAGAGAGAGAGAGAGAGACTGAGAAAGAGAGACAGAGAAAGCGAGAGAGACAGAGAGAGAGACAGAGAGAGAGAGACAGAGAGAGAGAGACAGAGAGAGACAGAGAGAGAGAGACAGAGAGAGAGACTGAGAGAGAGAGACTGAGAGAGAGAGACTGAGAGAGAGAGACTGAGAGAGAGAGACTGAGAGAGAGACAGAGAGACTGAGAGAGAGACAGAGAGACTGAGAGAGAGAGAGAGACTGAGAGAGAGAGAGAGACTGAGAGAGAGAGAGAGAGAGACTGAGAGAGAGAGAGAGACTGAGAGGGAGAGAGACTGAGAGGGAGAGACTGAGAGAGAGGGACTGAGAGGGCGAGAGGGACTGAGAGGGCGAGAGGGACTGAGAGGGCGAGAGGGACTGAGCGAGCATGAAGGACTGGCTCACGGTTGACTGGCTTGGATTTTCCTGGTAGAATATATGATTGGTTGTGACTGTGTGAACTTAATGCCTGTTCCGAGAAGTTGTGTATTATTTGTGGGTGTGGGTGTTTTACAGGGAGTTTTGTGTTAAGAGAATGGGAGAGAGCAGGTAGAGCAAGAAAGAAAGTGACTGGGGGGGATAGAGTGAGTAATAGGGGAGGTGAGAGAGGCTAGCAGTACAGACAGAAACTGAGAGAAAGAGACAGATCGAGAGGGCGAGAGAGAGAGAGAGGGAATAGCATAGTGGTAGAGCGAGAGCTCTAGCCTCGTTGGGACTGTAGTGGGCGATTGGCCTTGTCAGTCCCCATCAGCGGCAGCCCCAGTGGAGTACTACTCTATTCAGTGTTAATGGCATGAATATGCAGAGCCAGCACTGCCCCAGCACTCCCCACTCCCACAGGCCCCCTAGCACCAGCACTATTGATCAGCCGTAATGCTCCACTAAACTGAGGAATTAGGCTGGGAATCCACACGCACTGGCATACACACACACACACTCTAGACATGTGTGTGGGGGGGAGGTGTTTCTAGATAAAGACATTCTATATGACAGAGTGGGCTTCTTTACAAGGCTTTTTTTTTGCTTACTACTGTGTTTTTTAAATGTTTCGACAGTGTGTTTGAGTACATGCTCACGTGTCCTCCGGTATCTCTTATTTACATGTGGGAGTAATTGCGTGTCCTGGTGTGTTTGAGCCACTCCGTAGTATTGAGTAGAGTGCTGAAGAGGTACTGATGGGGTGTGAAGAGAGAGACTGTATTCTGTGGAGCCTAGCAGAGTGCTCACTCAGACACAGAGCTGATACACTAGCTAGAGCTGCCCATCGGTGATTAGGTGTGTGCGTGTGCGTGGGGGTACAGAAAGAGCGAGAGAAAGAGAGAGGGGTTTTAGTGAGTTTCGTGTGTTCAATTGTGCGTGTGTTTTAGTGAGTTTTACGTGCGTGAGGGAAGGACTTATGAGGACATGACACACGCACCCCCACACACACACCTTGTTTCCTTTGTCTGTGTTGGGTGTATGGGGGAAGGAGGGAATGATGCATTGTGATGAGAAGGACAGTAGAGCTGGTCTCCAGGGAAGCCATCTGTCTAAGCTTCCCTCTCTCTTTCTGTAGACCCTCCCTCGCCCGTCAGTCTGCCTCGGCACGCAAGTGTATGTGTGTGTGTGCTCTCTTGTGGTTTTCCTGTTTTTAATTAAGGCTAGGTACTTACTTCTATATAATTACAGACAGTGCCTGATGCAGCTCCTCTTCTCATGATCTCTTTGTCCTTTACTCTGCTGTACAGCTTGAGGCCTATTTACTTACACACTTCATGTCTACTGTACTGCTGACTTCCTCAAACACCTCTGGGTTACAGAGACCCTCTCTCCTAGTCTTCCCCCCACACCTCCTTCGTCCTCCCCCTTGGGTTTCTCTCTCTCCTCTTCCCTGACCCGCCTCTCCTAGTGCCTCTCTCACATCCCCTCTTTCCTATCCACTGGTCCCACTCTCTCTTCACTCTTAGCCCCACCTTCTTTCCTCCTTCTCTTTCCCTCTTTCCTCCTCCTCTCTCCTGTTTCCTCTGTTGGGCCTGTATTGCAGGGTGAGACCGGGTGAGTCAGGTTAACGGGCGTAGATTTTGGGAGGCCAGAGACACCATTGTGGTCCGGCACTGGTGAGTGGTCGTATGTTCGTTAGCTCTGGCCCTCTGTCGCTCTCCCTCCTACTTGTCCTCTCTTTACCTCTCTCGCTCTCTTGGGCACTTTCTCTGCTCTCCCTCCACCTCTTTCTCCATCTTTCTCTCGCTTTTTCCCAACCCCCTCGCATTTTCTCTCTCTCTGGGCTTCCCCTGGCATGATGCCACCCTAGCCCATCTGTTGGAAGTCGGAGGCGGGTGGAGCCTCCTTCCCTCCCTACCTCACGCCCACTAATGTTCACTGTCTCTGCGCTCTGTTTCAATAATTCACACTCTGTCGGGAGAAAGACAAACCCACGCTTTTTAGTCCAGCATCTGATGTATTTATTTAGCCAGGCCTTGAATACGGCCCGCCGCTAACACGCGCACGAACGCACACACACACAGAGGGCCTTCAAATGGCTTGGCAGGTGGCACAACCAAGGTTTCACCTTCCGCCCTCCTTTGCCTTCCTTCACCCGGGAGGAAGAAGAGTGAGAGGAAGGGAAGGAAGGAGAGGAAGGAAGAAAGGAACACGGAAGGAGAGAAGGGGATATGAAGAAGGGATCGGGCGAGAACAAAGGGGCTTGGAACCAGGGAAGTAGAGGAGTGAGAGAGAGGCGGGAGTGGGAAAGATAAAAGTTAATGGCGGAAGAGGGAGAGGAGCGGGAAATGCCTTTGTTCTTCCGTCCCACAGATGTACCACCACAGAAAGTCCCCCTGTTCCCTCTGAGTAGCTCATGAATTAAGAATAGTTGCATTAAGGAATTAAAGATGGAGAAGGTTACTCTGATCCAAGTTAAAGCTCTTTTACATGTCACCTTATGTGACATCCTCTGTAGCTCAGTTTGTAGAGCAAGGTGCTTGCAAAGCCAGGATAGCGGGTTTGATTCCCAGGACCACCTGTACATAAAATGTATGCATGCATGACTGTAAGTCACTTTGGATAAAAGCATCTACTAAATGGCCTATACTATTAAATTATTAATACATCCCTACCACTATAACAAATCACTGTTATTCTCCTCGGGAATATATGATACTATGTACACTGAGTGTATAAAACAATAGGAACACCTTCCTAATATTGAGTTGTACCCCCTTTGGCCCTCAGAACAGCCTCAATTGATTGGGGTATGGACTCTACAAGGTGTTGAAAGCATTCCACAGGGATGCTGGCCCATGTTGACTTCAATGCTTCCCACGGTTGTGTCAAGTTGGCTGGATGTCCTTCGGGTGGTGGACCGTTCTTGATACACACGGGAAACTGTTGAGCGTAAAAAACCCAGCAGCGTTGCAGTTCTTGACACACTCAATCCGTTGCGCCTGGCACTGACTACGATACCGCGTTTACAGGCACTTACAGTTTTTGTCTTGCCCATTCACCCTCTGAATGGCACACATACGCAATCCATGTCTCAATTGTCTCAAGGCTTAAAAATCATTCTTTAACCTTTCTCCTCCCCTTCATCTACACTGATTGAAGATGATTTAACAAGTGACATCAATAAGGGATCATAGCTTTCACCTGGATTCACCTGGTCAGTCTGTCCTAATGTTTCGTACACTGTCTCATAAATTAAACATTTATCTCATGATTTATGACATATTTACATGTTCCATTTCAATAATGATCAGAACAATGCCTATAATATATTGTATGAAGAACGTTCATTGCACTGCAACAGTTTAAAGTTTAGCTCCACGTTGAACTGAAATGATTTTAATGGAAAGAGATGACCCAGGTGTTTGATACATTCAATCACTAGATAAATGTCCGGACTGCTTTGCCTGTGTGCGCATGTGTGTGTGTGCGTTTGTGTGTGCCAGCATTGCGTGTTCTGTGTCATGACTCTTTGAACACGTTGTTCTGAGAGATGTCGGTCCAACACACACACACCTCTCACACACATCACACACAACCCTTCCACGCACCGCAGCGACAAGTGAGCTGAGGATGTCTACTAACTGACCCAGAGTCACCTTAGCTGTGTCCTGAATCAACAATATCAGTTGGTTAACACTGGTCTAGAATCAGATTGGATATAACTCATAACAGCTGTGGCCTGTCTGTGTTAAATCAATCCCATTGTGCTAACCTGGCACTCCCCTGCTTCGAAGTAGCCACCAGTAGAGAGCAGCAGTATTGAGATGGAGTGTTTGTATGCATGTGTTTGTGCGTACTATGTGTGTGGGAATGTGTGCCTGTGTGTTTTGTGAGTGTGTGCATGTGTGTGCATAATGTACAGTTGAAGTCGGAAGTTTACATACACCTTAGCCAAATACATTTAAACTCAGTTTTTCACAATTCCTGACATTTAATCCAAGTAACAATTCCCTGTCTTAGGTCAGTTAGGATCACCACTTTATTTTAAGAATGTGAAATGTCAGAATGATAGTAGAGAGAGTGATTTATTTCAGCTTTTATTTCTTTCATCACATTCCCAGTGGGTCAGAAGTATACATACACTCAATTAGTATTTGGTAGTATTGCCTTTAAATTGTTTAACTTGGGTCAAACATTTCAGGTAGCCTTCCACAAGCTTCCCACAATAAGTTGGGTGAATTTTGGCCCATTCCTCCTGACAGAGCTGGTGTAACTGAGTCAGGTTTGTAGGCCTCCTTGCTCGCACAGGTTTTTCCAGTTCTGCCCACAAATGTTCTATAGGATTGAGGTCAGGACTTTGTTCTGGGATTGATTTGCACTTTTCGCACCAAAGTACGTTCATCTCTAGGAGACAGAACGCGTCTCCTTCCTGAGCGGTATGAGGACTGCGTGGTCCCATGGTGTTTATACTTGCGTACTATTGTTTGTACAGATGAACGTGGTACCTTCAGGCATTTGGAAATTGCTCCCAAGGATGAACCAGACTTGTGGAGGTCTACAATTATTTTTCCTGAGGCCTTGGCTGATTTTTTTTGTATTTCCCATGATGTCAAGCAAAGAGGCACTGAGTTTGAAGGTAGGCCTTGAAATACATCCACAGGTACACCTCCAATTGACTCATGATGTCAATTAGCCTATCAGAAGCTTCTAAAGCCATGACATCATTTTCTGGAATTTTCCAAGCTGTTTAAAGGCACAGTCAATTTGGTGTATGTAAACTTCTGACCCACTGGAATTGTGGTACAGTGAATTATAAGTGAAATAATCTGTCTATAAACAATTGTTGGAAAAATACTTGTGTCATGCACAAAGTAGATGTCCTAACCGACTTGCCAAAACTATAGTTTGTTAACAAGAACTTTGTGAAGTGGTTGAAAAACAAGTTTTAATGACTCCAACCTAAGTGTATGTAAACCTCCGACTTCAACTGTATCTCTGTGTGTGTGTATGTGTATGTGTGTGCGCCAGACTGCGTCTGGGTCTCTGTATTCACAGCTCTGCTAGGCTGCAGTGGGTTTTCTCTCCCAGCCCCCTCACTGTGTAGGAAGGCTGCTCTGCCAGCTTGCCTTGGCAGCGCTCTGACGCCTCATTTTGTTGTCATTTCTAACCCTCTTCCCCCCAAAGAAAATGGATGACATTTCCACAGACACCTGCGTCACTCCTATGTGTACACACACATTATGACACACACACATTCACTCACACACACATACAGATGGACGACTCGCACACGTACAAAAATATGGCACAGACTCACACATACACATACGCACAAACACAATGGCACATATGCGTGCACAGACTCTGGCTTACTCCCACACTGACTCACATGCACAAGCGGTCCTTAACTCACTATATCTGTTTCTGTCTCTTTGTCACCTATAGCCTGGCACACACACACACACACACACACACAGTATGCAGCGGTTTGTGTGTCATGATTGACACCCTGAGGGGAATGTTATCAGTGACATTTCCAGGTCAGTGTGGTATAAGGAGCTCCTGCCGAGCCCTAGGGTTAATGTGGGTCGACTGTCACACTGAGAAACGGAGAGGGGGAGGGGGAGGGAGAGCGAAATGGAGAGGGAGGAAGGTAGAGGGGAGGGAGGAAAGCGAGACCATGAACACCCTATGTGCTATACTACCAATGTGATGGACTAGACTAGAGAAACCCCCTCTGCTCAAGTCTTTCTCCTCTCTTCTCTCCCTCTTGTCGTTCTCTCTCTTTTACCCTGCTTTCTCTTTCATATCGCTTGCTCCTCTTTCTTTCCTCTCTACCACTTCCTTCTCCTGTCTTCCCCCGCTCTCTTTGCCACTACCACTCCTTTTAACCCCCCGCCCCCTCCATTTTCCCTCTTCTCCCCCTCTCCTTCCCCTGGTGCCCCCTATGTCTAGTGTTGACTCCAGTCAGCAGCCGGTCCCAGAAGATCACCTCCCTCAGGGGGCTAGGGGGGGCATACACAGCCAGGAGGGGGGTTAAATGTCTCTTCCCTCCCTACAGAGTGTACACTATCAATGTCCCATCAAAGCCCCTGGCCTCCTAGCCGCCTAATCTCACATACAGTCTGATTCAGCTAGCCTCGAGAGGGAATGGGGTAAGTCAAGTGTGTGTGTATGTGTGTGTGTGTGTGTGTGTGTGTGTGTGTGTGTGACGACTCTGCAACCCAACAACTCCAAAATCTAATTTTAAATTCCTGGAGAGATGCTCTGATGCAGATGACTTGTATAATGCAGTTATCTCTGAGACACATACACACCCAGGAAAACACATGCGACATACGCACCCACATGTGTCTACATGCTCAAACGCATATTCTCTCTCCGATGGCTCAGCAGAGCATTGGTAACAGGCCCACACACTCTCACATGCAAATATATGACACCCATTCTTTGTTTGTTCATCTCTGTTCACTGTTGTGGAGGCTCTGCTCATTACAATGTAAATCTACTGTTGAATTAGTTATTTCCACTTGGTATCATTCATCATATTGGAGCGGGGGAGTGCCTCAGTGGAGCTGGGAATGGGTTGCTCTGCGCAGTGAACTGTTCCCATGTTTACACACACACACACAGGGATGAAACGCACACATACAGTACAGAGATGAATTACACACACACACACACACACACACACACACACACACACACACAGACACTCACACCCCAGTTCCTTCTTGCTGCCCTCTTGTCCTTGACTGTATGTAGTGTGTTCCTGGCTGGGGGTGATGAATGGATGGAGTGTTCATGAACTCAACCCTCCTCTCCCAAGATCAAGAACCCCCAGTGTCCCTCAGAGAAACTGAGAGAGATAAAGTATAGAGGGGGGGAGAAAGAGATAGAGAAAGTACCCCCTGCTCGGAGGGAAGGTCATAGTCAGCGGGGAGAGTCGGAAACACGCTGTCGCTCATGCTGTGCCAGGGACATGCACCCACACGACACACACAGTGATGAACTCGGTTTGTCATTTCAGTTTGACAAACACAAGGACTCACAGACCTCTAACCAGAGTAGCATGTGCCTGTCAAACACATTCATTTACACACACTTGACCATTGATTCTCTGTTACCACCGTAAATCCACACGCACTTACACTGACGACAGACATGACTGTAGACATTTACAGTCCCAACACATAGTGCCCTGACAGGCATGCTTTCACTTTATTTACTGTTCCAATAGCCCACCCTCCTCTAACAGACAGACACACACACACACACACACACACACACCACTGCCCATCCAGCTCTAAAACACCAGCCCCCCTCTCTCTCCGTCCAGTGTCATCATTCTACACCACGCTATAGCGTGGCGTATAAATCCCCGGTGGTTTTACGAGGCAGCAGGCAGACAGCCAGACAGACAGACCGCGCGGCCATGCTGGTAAGCTGCTGAGCTGTAACTGGTGATAAAAGTGTTGAATGCTCCCATGAGACTTATTTATGCCCCCCTAACACACACACACACACACAGTCTCACACACACACACACACCCTGGGGGATAAAACTGACCCCAGAACAGCCATCCCTGTGGTGACTGGGCAGCCTATCCCAGCTTTAGATGCTGACGGTGGAGTCCCTTTGAGATAAAAGCCCCAGGGTGGATTTGTTGTTTGTGGGGACCTTAGGGATGGTTTATAAGGACCTTAGGGACGGTGGGTTGTATTAGGGACTTCAGATGTGGTGGGTGGTTTGTGGGGACAGACTGTCCGTCCCTGGGGGAGGGGATAACTGGGAGCGGGGTGATGTCCTCTGGAGGGGTTAGTTAGGGTCTGTAGACTGTCCCCAGGGCTGCCTGGAGGGACACAGTTCCCCATCCACACGCCACCTGTGATGGGATATGAGCCGGCTGTTGGATCATTATAGACCATGGTTATTGCCTCATTTATATGGGTCCAGAGTATGGATGGTTGTTTGTGTTTATGAGTAATTCAGTTATTTTAATGGTAATGTGATCTAAGGTGGTGTGTGAATGTGTGTGTATTAGGGCCTGGACGATACCAGTATTGCGATAGTCGTTAGTATCATGGCAAGGAAACAAAACTCGACGCAAATTTAACATCTTTTGGAAAACAGCCCTAATGTTGGAAACAAACATCGTTGTTGTCATCCAGTCACATTGATTTATTTTCCAAGTTATAGCACACAATATTTTATATACAGCAGGTTTTAAATGGACCAAAGAGTTCGGTCTGCTTCGTGTTTTCATTTTTGCCATGGACCCTCATGTGGATGTGTTCTATTAGTTTCAGTCAGTGTAGGTGGGAAGGGCACAGTGGGCTGCTGTGTGTGAGTATGTGAAGGCCGTGTGTGTGTGACCGTCAGTACAGTCGCTTGTAGGTGACATCTCTGCCGTACCAACCCGTCTGTGTGTTTCTGCTACTGTCCCCCTGGGTCATCTACACTCTCTCTGATGGCGCATCAGAGGCCTCCGCTCATAAACACCAGCATTAATAACACACACACACACTCCTCACTGACTGTTGCTTATACGACTGTAAAATTCAATTACGCAGCAGGGGAGCGGGCCGCCCCGCATTACAGCCTACCAGGGTGACATTTCATTTGCAATGAATCATGGGCCGGCGTAGGACCCGGCTGAGGAGCACAGCAACACTTCTCTCTCGCTCTCTCTCTCTCTCTCTCTCTCTCTCTCTCTCTCTCTCTCTCTCTCTCTCTCTCTCTCTCTCAAGCTCTCTCTCCTCTAAGTTATCCCCTGTTCCCAAGCATAAACACTTTTGCACCGTACGTGGTTTCTTCTCTTGTCGTGATGCGATAACATTCCCGGCCAGGATAAGACCCGTTTACCATCTGGTGCCGATATGGTGGTATGTTTTGGTTTACCGCCCTCAGTTCCCAAGATGCACCACGGTGGTCGTTAGGTATTCATAGACTACACTCAGCCCCACCAGTGATGGTACCGGTGTAGTGTTGTCAATTCAAGTCAGGGCCCAGAATTCTTCCTTCCAATTTTGACCTGCCCAGGAAGTTCCAGGCCATACTTATAGCCTATACTAACTAGGGAATGGGATTTTTCTAAGACCTGGAGTTTGTCTCGGTCAGGTCACATGCAGAGGAAAAACTCTGGGCCCTACAGTAATTAAAGTGAATGAGTCACCGTCGTACGTCGTTGTATTTGTCAGCACTACCCCATTTTCCTGCTCTCCTCGTCACAAAGTCAAACCTCTGCAGAGCAAGGACACTCCAGCTCTGTTAAACAAGGATATTGCCCCATCAAATATTAACACACATAGCTTTTCTGAGCCAGCAACATCACTTGCCACATCACTGCAGCAGAATCACCAGCCACTGAAAGCTTTACACAACGCCAAGGGAAAAAACAAGGCTGTTTACGCGCAAAGAGAGCAGCACAGCTTGTATGGCAAAAGGGATGGATTTTGGAGACTCCCCTTGCTAGGGGAGACCATTTTTGTAGTGGCAGAGAAAGTTAAAGGTTTTATTAAAATAGAGCGAATAAGATGCAGTAGTAGATGAATAGGCACACTTTGGAAATGTTGAAATAATTTGAAAGACAAAAGGGGGCAAATAAAAAATAATGGACAAACACAATTTTTATGGGCAAACTAGGACACATGCTCTGTACTGTACTTGCAGATTACACGCCAATAGGCCCAAATAAACAGAGCAAACGATTTGCCGTATAGTGCTACAAATACATAAAGAACAATGCGTTTCAACTTTTGTGTGTTTGTTTGCATGGTGTTTTCTGGCTGCTCATTTAAAATTATTCAGAGTTTGTGTAGGAAATGAATTACCTGCGACACCTCCGATAAGGGCGGCTCAGAGAACAAACTGTAAATTTTCGCCATCCCAGAATGCATTACACTAGGAGGCGGCCCTACCACTGACCTTCAGGTGTCACCATTTACATATCAGACGACGAGTGTGTGTGTGTATGTGACGACTCTGCAACCCACCAACTCCAAAATCACATTTTTTATTCCTGGAGAGATGCTCTGATGCAGATGACTTTTTTAAAGCAGTTATCTCTGAGACACATACACACACGACATATGCACCCACATATATACTACACACACACACACAGAAACTGTATGACAGCGGAGAGATGTCTCTCCCGCTCTCTCTGGCACGCGCACACACACACAGCTTCTGTCCCTCATCCCAGTTTGGGGATGAGCGGGTGGGTACCCCATGGGGAAGGTGATCTTTATTTAAATCCACTGGTCTGTGTGTCTGCCTCCTAATCGGAAAGAAGGGATTTCTCTCTCTACTCTCCTCCGCTCGGCACTGATGTGATTTAGACCCGTGGGGAGAGAGGGTGGGGGGGTTGAATGGACAGCGAGCCAGACAAACCTTCCTCTTATGTGATGGGGAACAGAATAATATTATTATGCAGAATATGATTATACAGGTTTATGTCCGTATGTTACTAATGCCCTTATTAGGTTATGTGAGTGATTGAATTTGATGTATACTGTGTATTGTGTTTGTTTATGTCGTCACTCTCTCCCATTGGTTGTGAAGTCTGTCGGGTGCATGCTGGGTGACTCTGCACTTTTAAAGGTTGACTTGCACTCTGGGCAAACATATAGCATGGTATGAACACACACACACACACAGGGCACTACAGGGATAAACACTAATTATTGCTGATACCACTCATCGTTGCTTTTTCCGACAGTTCTCCCTCTCTCTACTTTCCCCCACTCTTTTCCACCCTTCAGCCATTCTTCTTCTCAAAGTTAAACTTTCCACCCCCCCCACCCCCCCGACTGAGGGATTAGATCGATCCATCCTCAGCCCTCCTGCCATCGCCTTTCGACCGCTGGGCTTAACCATTAAACTCTACATGGGGGGATTACGCCCCTTGTCCTCTCTCTATTCCCCTAGTGTGTCCTCTTGTATTGTCTTCTATTTGTCCTCACGAGAACTGTTCCTTATAGGGACCACCCTTGTTTCACAGCTGTTATCCCTGCTAATATCTCTCCTCCCTTATCCTTGATCAATATCCCCTCTCCTCCCTGTCTGGCTCTCGCCCATGCCCCTGTCCTTCCCAGCCATAACTAGCTCCATAGTGTGTGTGCCAGCATTGCTGCCCTTCTGGAGGATAATGCCAATTAGAGCATGGGCACTAGATGCATGGGCAGGTGTGTGTGTGTGTGTGTGTGTGTGTGAACATACTTCCCATTGGGTCAGTCAATACCCTCAGCATGAGAAACCAAATAACCCCCGGTGGCAAAACCCCCTCCTTTTACCCCTCTCTTTTCTTCCAACTTCTTGAGTCTTTGACTCCAAAAGGGCCCCCTATAACGCTCACCATGGTTAGAGGAACAAACAACAACAAACAAAGTGAGAAATCAATAAGAGAGAACACTCAGCGTGCTGGGATAGTCTGTCAGAGAAGATGTGTCTCTCAAATGGATGACAAACAGGCACAGAAAGACACATACACTTACTAGCCTACAGATGCAGAAGGCTCAGCTTCTCCCCTTAGACACATTTGTCACTTTGTCATTCTGCAGGCCCCACAGCACACAGACTGTGTGCGTGTGTGCGTGTGCGTGTGTGTGCGTGTGTGTGTGTGGTTATTCCACAGCTGTAGGCCCCATTCTGTCCTCATTACTAGACACTCCCTGCAGATTGAAGACATCTTGGATGACCCTTGCCCCTCTCTCCCCACCACCAAACACACACACAAATAAAATCACATTTGATTTGCCACATGCGCCAAATACAACAGGTGTGTAGACCTTACAGTGAAATGCTTACTTACAAGCCCTTAACCAACAATGCAGTTTTTAAGAAAAAAATAAAGAGCAGCAGTAAAATAAAATAACAGTAGGGAGGCTATATACAGGAGGTACCGGTACAGAGTCAATGTGCGGGGGCACCGGTTAGTCGAGGTAATTGAGGTCAAATGTACATGTAGGTAGAATTAAAGTGACTATGCATAAATAATTAACAGAGTAGCAGCAGCGTAAAAGAGGGGGGTGGGGTGGGGGGGTGGGGGACAATGCAAATAGTCCGGGTAGCCATGATTAGCTGTTCAGGAGTCTTATGGCTTGGGTGTAGAAGCTGTTAAGAAGCCTTTTGGACCTAGACTTGGCGCTCCGGTACCGCTTGCCATGCGGTAGCAGAGAGAACAGTCTATGACTAGGGTGGCTGGAGTTTTTGACAATTTTTAGGGCCTTCCTCTGACACCGCCTGGTATAGAGGTCCTGGATGGCAGGAAGCTTGGTGACCAAATTTGACTAGACTGCACTGGAAGCTGCGTCAATTTGTCCAATGTGTTTAAGAAAAGAGGAGGAGTTGGAGAGGGTGGAAGAGAAGAATGAGTAGGTAGACCCCTCCATTTGTATCCATCTCACACTCATTGCTCCTTATTTTCTCTCATCCTTCTCTCTAGTGACTTTTGCCATATCTTGTGTCTTTGGTTGCTGTCTTTGGTTGCCAAGTCCTGTGCTATCACAAATTTATGAGTCTCCCTCCAATCCCCCCAGTGTGTTGCATGTTTAATTTACATTTTACATTTTAGTCATTTAGCAGATGCTCTTATCCAGAGCGACTTACAGTTAGTGAGTGCATACATTTTTCATACTGGCCCCCCGTGGGAATCGAACCCACAACCCTGGCGTTGCAAGCGCCATGCTCTACCAACTGAGCTACAGGAGGGCTTAATTCATCCGTGTATGTGTACTAACACACGTGCGTGTCTGATCAAAAAGTGCGTGTGTGTGTATGTGATCAGAGGGTTCTCTCCTGCATGATTCTCATCTGGGCTAATGGGAATAGGTCCCCATTTCCCCATGGAGGAATTTCCCCCCGAATACTTGGCTCCCCCAAGACCCTAACCATGAACACAACCTCAGGCAGACTGCATTAACTCACGCGCATGACTTGTATGTTACACACTCTATTTATGAACTATTATTCCACAATTATTATTATTTTACCCATCTACACACAATACCCCATAATGACAGTGAAAACGTGTTTTTAGAAATGTTTGCAAATTTATTAAAAATGAAATACAGAAATATCTCATTTACATAAGTATTCACACCCCTGAGTCAATACTTTATAGAAATACCTTTGGCAGCGATGAGTCTTTCTAAAAACATGTTTTCACTTTGTCATTATGGGGCATTGTGTGTAAATGGGTGAAGAAATAAATCAATTTTGAATTCAGGCTGTAACACAACACATTTCCTAGACTCAAAGGTTTGTAGCCATCAGAAGCCTTCCAGTTCTACACAGTTGAGTATTTTACCAAACTACTGTATATGAAGTAATAAAAAAGTAATTTACCTCTAGTAGGTGTTGGTGAGGTTGCGGTTGTGGTCCTCTGTAGCTCAGTCGGTAGAGCATGGATAGAGGCTTTGATTCCCAGGACCCCCCATACGTAAAATGTATGCAGCCATGACTGTAAGTCCCATTGGATAAAAGCGTCTGCTAAATGCCATTTATTATTGAGTTATTTGGAAGTCAATGTGAGTTTTAGTAATATAGTTGATTTAAACAGTTGATTTAAGGAATGAATTGACCTGCATATCATGTAATGGGAACGCTCACACAAGACTATTAGACCAAATCGTCAATCCCATTTCAGATCATGTCCTTACTTTATTGCTCAAGAAAGGCCATTTGACCTCAACCCTGCTAACCAAATGCAAAAGATACCCCAACAATAACTACCTTATCCTCCATGCACATTTGAATGCTTTTATTGTGAATCAGCCATGCATTTTATCACCCACCGAAATCGCCCTCATCAATATCAAGCTGTCGTGATGACACCCAGGACAATTGTGATGGTTATAAACATTTATAACCACCATGTGTATGTTACGTAGGGTTTTTTATGTGGCACGTTAAGTGACTAGGTATGCGAAGCATGTCGCATGGCTCTTCAGGGGTGAGGGGGCGGCCATCTTCAAGGGCACGTGTGTCTCTCTCTCTTTCTCTCTTTCCCTCATTGAATGCACCACTGAAGTGAATCATTGTTTAAATGCTCAGGTGAACGATCAAGGAACACCCAGAGATCATATAACATGCAGTCAGTGTGTGTAGGTTAATCATGAGGAATGTTTGAGGGGTGGTTATGGTACTGTAAGAATTGTAGTGTGGGGGGGGCAGCCAGGGAGACTTTGGTTGGAGCGGCTTCACTTCAGGTGTGGAATGTTTGTTTTAAGAAATGCAAAAAAAATAAGAAAAAAGGAATGATAGTGTAAATTGATTCTCACTCATAGAAATGTTAGATTTTGTGTGTGTGCATACATAATGAGTGCAAGGGTGTAGGAAAGGGCTTTGGTTTTTAGGTGAATTTATAAGGTTTTTGAAAGACCAACTAAATAAAAGTGAATGCCTAACCCAGCATTTTAGGCCTACTATATATATATATATTTGGGTTTTGCGTGCCATGTTTTTCTACAGGCTACATGGGGTAGAGGACTCAACATTTTTTCCCGTACAGTCCTGATCCAGCAACCGTTGGGAAACGTTCCTGTCCTGATAAAAATCCCTCTTGTCCCGTGCTCATTTTTACACGCATCAATCGAAAATAACTGCCTCCGTTAGCTGCTCGTCTGTCCCCCACTCTACGTTTGAGTAGCCATAGCAACTGCTCCTTTTGGCTGCTGCTCAGCGCTCACATGACAGTTGCTTGCACACACAGCTGATAACAACCACATTCCGAGATTTTGGGCAGCCCTTCAATTTACCCAGAGTCGGATGAACTCGTGGATATGGACATGTGTAATTGTGTATGTCTGCGAGTGCATCTGAGGTAAAGTAGTGCGGCTACAACAGGAGCGAGGCGCGAGAGTGAGCCGACAGAAGGGGTAGGGAAGGGTGAAATTACAATATTAGGCCTACACACAGTTTATAATTGTTTTAATTGCTCCACACATTACATACACTACATGACCAAAAGTATGTGGACATCTGCTCGTCAAACATATCATTCCAAAATCATGGGCATTAATATGGAGTTGGTCCCCCCTTTGCTGCTATAACAGCCTCCACTCTTCTGGGAAGGCTTTCTACTAGATGTTGGAACATTGCTGCGGAGACTTGCTTCCATTCATCCACGAGCATTAGTGAGGTCGGGCACTGATGTTGGGCGATTAGGCCTGGCTCGCTGTCGGCGTTCCAATTCATCCCAAAGGTGTTCGATGGGGTTGAGGTCAGGGCTCTGTGCAGGCCAGTCAAGTTCTTCCACACCGATCTCAACAAACCATTTGTGTATGGACCTCGCCTTGTGCACGGGGGCATTGTCATGCTGAAACAGGAAAGGGCCTTCCCCAAACTGTTGCCACAAAGTTGGAAGCACTGAATCATCTAGAATGTCATCGTATGCTGTAGCGTTAAGTTTTCTCATCACTAGAAATAAGGGGCCTAGCCCGAACCATGAAAAACAGCCCCAGACCATTATTCCTCCTCCACCAAACTTTACAGTTGGCACTATGCATTGGGGCAGGTAGCGTTCTCCTGGCATCCGCCAAACCCAGATTCGTCCGTCGGACTGCCTGATGGTGAAGCGCGATTCATCACTCCAGAGAACAAGAATCATTTCCACTGCTCCAGAGTCCAATGGTGACGAGCTTTACACCACTCCAGCCGAAGCTTGGCATTGCGCATGGTGATCTTAGGCTTGTGAGCGGCTGCTCAGCCATGGAAACCCATTTCATAAGCTCCAAACAAACAGTTCTTGTGCTAACGTTGCTTCCAGAGACAGTTTGGAACTCTGTAGTGAGTGTTGCAACCGAGGACAGATGATTTTTACGCGCTTCTGCGGTCCCGTTCTGTGAGCTTGTGTGGCGCGGCTGAGCCGTTGTTGCAAGACCCGCGGGATTCCCGTGTCAACCTCTAATGCAGAGCGCCTGTACCCCCTCACAGAAGAAAGCCCACAGCAATATAGACCTTCGAACATTAACCATGTTCACTTCATCTCAGTTCAGAGTCAATCAAACTCCCTAACAGGGTTTCTGAACTAAAAAAAGCACTAACACAAGTACACACACAGTCAGCATGCTGTGGCGCCTGCAGAATAGGGAGAGGAAAGGGAAAAGGGGATACCTTGTCAGTTGTACAACTGAATGCATTCAACTGAAATGTGTCTTCCGCATTTAAACCAACCCCTCTTTTGGATTCATTTAGCTTTTACAGTGCTATACAAAATTAAATTGAACTGAACATTGATTTGATCAGATTCCTTGCTGCATGTATGCAGGTATGGCATTATCAGTAGAATCCTAGCCTGGTCCCAGATCTGTTTATGCTGTTTTACTAACTCCTAGCTATATACAGTGCATTCGGAAATTATTCAGACCCCTTGACTTTTTTCCTCATCAATCTACACACAATACCCCATAATGACGAAGCAAAAACAGGTTTTTAGACATTTTTGCAGATGTTTTAAAATAAAAAACGGAAATATCACATTTACATAAGTATTCAGACCCTTTACTCAGTACTTTGTTGAAGCACCTTTGGCAACAATTACTGCCTTGAGTCTTCTTGGGTATGACGCTACAAGCTTGTATGGGGAGTTTCTCCCATTCTTCTCTGCAGATCCTCTCAAGCTCTGTCAGGTTGGATGGGGAGTGTCGCTGCACAGCTATTTTCAGGTGTCTCCAGAGATGTTCGATCGGGTTCAAGTCCGGGCTCTGGCTGGGCCACTCAAGGACATTCAGAGACTTGTCCCGAAGCCTCTCCTGCGTTGTCTTGGCTGTGTGCTTAGGGTTGTTGTCCTGTTGGAAGGTGAACCTTCGCCCCAGTCTGAGATCCTGAGCACTCTGGAGCAGGTTTTCATCAAGGATCTCTCTGTACTTTGCTCCGTTTATCTTACCCTCAATCCTGACTAGTCCCCCAGTCCCTGCCGCTGAAAAACATCCCCACAGCATGATGCTGCAACCACAATGCTTCACCGTAGGGATGGTGCCAGGTTTCCTCCAGACGTGACGCTTGGCATTCAGGCCAAAGAGTTCAATCTTGGTTTCATCAGACCGGAGAATCTTGTTTTTCATGGTGCGTTTTGGCAAACTCCAAGCGGGCTGTCGTGCCTTTTACTGAGGAGTGGCTTCCGCCTGGCCACTCTACCATAAAGGCCTGATTGGTGGAGTGCTGCAGAGATGATTGTGCTTCTGGAAGGTTCTCCCATCTCCACAGAGGAACTCTGGAGCCCTGTCAGAGTGACCATCGGGTTCTTGGTCACCACCCTGACCAAGACACTTCTCCTCCGATTGCTCAGTTTGGCCAGGCGGCCAGCTCTAGTCTTGGTGGTTCCAAACTTCTTCCATTTAAGAATGATGGAGGCCACTGTGTTCTTGGGGACCTTCAAAGCTGCAGAAATGCTTTGGTACCCTTCCCCAGATCTGTGCCTCGACACAAGCCTGTCTCGGAGCTCTATGGACAATTCCTTCGACCTCATGGCTTGGTTTTTGCTCTGATATGCACTGTCAACTGTGGGACCTTATATAGACAGGTGTGTGCCTTTCCAAATCATGTCCAATCAATTGAATTTACCACAGGTGGACTCTAATCAATCTGTACAAACATCTCAAGGATGATCAATGGAAACAGGATGCACCTGAGCTCAATTTCGAGTCTCATAGCAAAGGGTCTGAATACTTATGTAAATAAGACATTTTTAAACCTGTTTTTGCTTTGTCATTATGGGGTATTGTGTGTAGATTGATGAGAAAAATGTGTTTTAATCCATTTTAGAATAAGGCTGTAATGTAACAAAATGTGGAAAAAGTGAAGGGGTCTGAAAGCTTTCCGAACGCACTGTAGCAGAAACAGATCTGGGACCAGGCTACTTGAGTCCTACTCTGTATATTATGGGTCTGATTCTAGACTAGAGTTGTGTGGTCAAATTTCAAATCAAATGTATTTTATAAACCCTTTTTACATCAGCAGTTGTCACAAAGTGGTTTACAGAACCCAGCCTAAAACCCCAAAGAGCAAGCAATGCAGAGGCAGAAGCACTGGGAATAAACCAGACTGCCTCTGCACTGAAGCCTGTGAACAGATTGACTCGTCTCAACTCGTCTCACTCACTGTGACGCGTCTGGTCTGTCTATATCGGACTGCTCTGACGCATGCTGAAGACCCTTGCTATGTGGAGTAGTGTTTCTGCAGTCTGAGTGTGTGCTTGTGCAGTTCTTTTGGCATATAATAACTGTATTGTATACTGGTCACCCTGTATGAAGTAGTATTTCTTCCTCCTTGCACGCTCTCTCTCTCACTCTCTCGCGCTCTCTCTGTCTCTCTCTCTCGTTCTTTGATCCCTGGTGGTTTGCCATGCACTGGCCTCCTACCTTTCCCCTCCTCCCATGCCACCTCAACCACCCCTCCCATATCCTCTCCTCCCTCACTCCCTCCCTCCTGGTGTGGTCCTGGTGGCCTGTAGCCCTGGTTAAATCCTCTCTCTAGACATAAGAACGATCAGGCAGAGAGACAGACAGGGTTATCTGACAGAGGAGATGGCCTGTTCCCTCTCTCCCCTGTTCATTTGTCTGGAGGGCAGCAGACCAGAACACACACACACACACACACTTCTCTCTCTCTCTCTCTCTCTCTCTCTCTCTCTCTCTCTCTCTCTCTCTCTCTCTCTCTCTCTCTCTCTCTCTCTCTCTCTCTCTCTCTCTCTCTCTCTCTCTCTCTCTCTCTCTCTCTCTCTCTCTCTCTCTCTCTCTCTCTCTCTCCATCCGACATGCACACACACAGCAGCTTTGTCACACTGCCCCTCACACACCACTGGAGGACATTGGGAACGGGAGAAGGCGAGGAGTAGCAGCTGCGTGAGTGAATGCGTGCCTCGGTCGCGTGTGCCTGCACGTGCATTTACATTCTGTGTGTGCGTCTTCTGCCCGTGTCCCAGAATGCAGCAGTGCCGTCAAACTCCAGCCTTAGGAACAGGCAATCAATGATTGTAGATGGACACATCCAGGTCACCAGGAGGAGAAAGAGCCAGTAGCAACACAGAGACCGTCTCACTGTGATCTCTGCCTCTCCCTAAAGGTTGTGTGTGTTGCCTTCTCATTCTGCCTGGGTGACAGGGCTAACAGGGATGTACATTCACATTAGGATGCACACTTTCACTCTCTATGTGTGCGTGCCTCTGTAGGTGTGTGTGTGTTTTCAGCACAGTCTTCCTCTCTCTCCCCCCGTCTTTCTCTCGCTCTCGCTATGGGAGCTCTATCTGTCAGATTGGAGTTTTTCCCATTGAGAGGGACAAGTACCCAGCTGCTCCTGTCCAAACCAACCTCTCCAAACCCTCCCTCCTCCTCCCCTCTCTCTCCGTCCCTCTCTCTCTCCTTCCGCCCCTCACTCTCTCCCAGCTCCAGACCTCAGGCCCATGTAAGGTCTCTCTCTCGCTCTCTCTCTGGGCCTCCTACTGTTATTACTCCTTATCACTGGATGGAGGGGGTTAAAAGGGATGGAGGGAGGGAGGAATAAAAGACTGAGAGGGTTTCAGCCCAGGATGGAGGGATGAGTTCAACATGTCTGAGGGGCTTCTTTGTCAGGATCTAGCATTTCCTTTTGTGCATAGAACAGTAACAAACACACACACAAACAAATAAATATGCTGTTTGTGGTTACTGACAAACTACATTCATACTACAAGAAACATCTTGTAAAAGCTGTTTGCTGTATGCGTCTTCATATAGGCATATTACCTTGGTGAAGGAGGTAGTCGAGAATGACTCATGCTTCAGGTAGCGTTCGAGAGCTGAACTGAAGCAAACTGTTGATGTCGGCGTCAAATTGCTTTTCACAACGTTTACAAGCAGAGTACTCAGATGCTCACAACAGGAAATGGCTCCTATCATGCCTCCAAAGACTCTTTCTCTTTCCCTCGCTTTCTCTCTCTCTCCCCTCACACTCTGCTCTTTTAAAAAGCAATTTCTCAGCAGCAGGGCTCTCCAGGACTCGTGTCCTCCTCACTTCCCATTTCCCCCCTCTACCGCCCTCTACTTCCCCTCCCCTTTTACCTTCCCCCTCTACCTCGCAGCACGCCTTGCCCTTAACTGCACACACAGAACTAATATCAACAACAAGCATGATAGTCTTTCATGGTTGAGGAGAAATTGACTGTCTCTTCTAGTCTTTTTAAGAAACATTTGTGTGTTGAAAATGCCTAACCACTTGTATAATCGATTTGCATGCACTTCAAACAGACATACAGTGCATTTGGAAAGTATTCAGACCCCTTCCCTTTTTCCACATTTTGTTACGTTACAGCTTTATTCTAAAAATGGATTTTAAAAATCCACATCAATCTACACACAATACCCCATAATGACAAAGTGAAAACAGGTCTCTAAGAAATTTTGGCAAATTTATTAAAAAGAAAAAAACAGAAACGCCTTATTTACATAAGTATTCAGACCCTTTGCTATGAGACTCGAAATTGAGCTCAGGTGCATCCTGTTTCCGTTAATCATCCTTGATGTTTCTACAACTTGATTGGAGTCCACCTGTGGTATATTCAATTGATTGGACATGATTTGGAAAGGCACACACCTGTCTATATAAGGTGCCACAGTTGACAGTGCATGTCAAAGCAAAAACCAAGCCATGAGGTCGAAGGAGTTGTCCGTAGAGCTCCAACACAGGATTTTGTCGAGGCACAGATCTGGGGAAGGATACCAAAAAATGTCTTCAGCATTGAAGGTCCCCAAGAACACAGTGGCCTCAATCATTCTTAAATGGAAGAAGTTTGGAACCACTAAGACTCTTCCTAGAGCTGGCCGCCCAGCCAATCTGAGCAATCGGGGGAGAAGGGCCTTGGTCAGGGAGGTGACCAAGAACACGAACAACCATCTCTGCAGCACTCCACCAATCAGGCCTTTATGGTAGAGCGGCCAGACGAAAGCCACTCCTCAGTAAAAGGCACATGACAGCCCGCTTGGTGTTTGCCAAAAGGCACCTAAAGGACTCTGACCATGAGAAACAAGATTTTCTGGTCTGATGAAACCAAGATTGAACTCTTTGGCCTGAATGCCACGTCACGTCTGGAAAAAACCTGGCACCATCCCTATGGTGATGCATGGTGGTGGCAGCATCATGCTGTGGGGATGTTTTTCAGCGGCAGGGACTGGGAGACTAGTCAGGATTGAGGGAAAGATGAATAGAGCAAAGTACAGAGAGATCCTTGATGAAAACCTGCTCCAGAGCGCTCAGGACCTCAGACTGGGGCGAAGGTTCACCTTCCAACAGGACAACGACCCTAAGCACACAGCCAAGACAATGCAGGAGTAGCTTCGGGACAAGTCTCTGAATGTCCTTGAGGGCCCAGCCAGAGCCCGGACTTGAACCTGATCCAACATCTCTGGAGAGACCTGAAAATAGCTGTGCAGCGATGCTCCCCATCAAACCTGACAGAGCTTGAGAGGATCTGCAGAGAAGAATGGGAGAAACTCCCCAAATACAGCTGTGCCAAGCTTGTAGCATCATACCCAAGAAGACTCGAGGCTGTAATCGCTGCCAAAGGTGCTTCAACAAAGTACTGAGTAAAGGGTCTGAATATTTATGTAAATGTGATATTTCCGTTTTTACACGAACTACAAACCTTTTCGTGCTTTGTCCATAATGACTGTTATGGACAAAGAAAATTAATGATGGTTATTGTGTGTAGATTGATGAAGGAAAAAAACAATTTAATCAATTTCATAATAAGGCTGTAACGCAACAAAATGTGGAAAAAGTCAAGGGGTCTGAATGCTTTCTGAATGCACTGTACATACCCCACCAGACATGCCACTATGGGTTTCTTCACTGTGCCCAAACCAAAAACAGATTTAATGCGTCACTCAGTTATGTATAGAGCCATGCCATCGTGGAATGCACTGCCACCAGAGGTCACTCAGGCAAAAAGCAAGTTTAGCTTTAAAAAACATATTGTATCACAGCTTTAACTTCCTGACTGATGTCTTGAGATGTTGCTTCAATATATCCACATAATTTTCCTTCCTCATGATGCCATCTATTTTGTGAAGTGCACCAGTCCCTCCTGCAGCAAAGCACCCCCACAGCATGATGCTGCCACCCCCGTGCTTCACGGTTGGGATGGTGTTCTTCGGCTTGCAAGCCTTCCCCTTTATCCTCCAAACATAACAATGGTCATTATGGCCAAACAGTTCTATTTTTGTTTCATCAGACCAGAGGACATTTCTCCAAAAAGTATGATCTTTGTCCCCATGTGCAGTTGCAAACCGTAGTCTGGCTTTTCTATGGCGGTTTTGGAGCAGTGGCTTCTTCCTTGCTGAGCGGCCTTTCAGGTTATGTCGATATAGGACTCATTTTACTGTGGATATTGTGATGTCACGAGAGGCTACACAGCTTTCAGCGGGATTGCTCAAGTAGTGCAAGGAGACCAGGTTCAACCAAAACAAGGATTTTATTATAGGTCTTGGGAAATTAACGAAAATATAACAAAATTCTGTTCTCTTGTGGCTCTTTAAGGGTTAACAGTTCAGGGATGTCTCTTCCACATCCAAAATCATAATTCTCACTCGCTCAGATAACTTTTCCCCAGCCTTACTGTAGTCCACGTTGCAGCTAGTGGCCAACCCAGCAAAAAGTCCTTCCAAATGTCTCTCACGTATGTCCACAGGTGCATATATCCAAAGGTGAGTATTTCCCAAAGGTAAGTATCTCCAAATCCTTATATTCCTCATGGAAGTGGACGTGCAGCACTCTTGTCCTCCAGAGAGCCCAGGTTGGAGACTATGTCTCTTCCCTTTCACAAACCTTCAGCTCATCACCTCCTGATTGGTTTCAGCTGCGTGGGAAGATTGGCCATAGAGGGTTGGAGTTCCCGACCATACCAGCAGATGGAGCCATAGCTGTCTGGGTTTGCAGCCATCTCAGGGGGATGTAACGTCCCTCCAGGACACAGCCTCTCGTGACATCACACATCCCCCTCCTCGGGACCGACGTCCTCGTCGGGGTAAAGGCAGCGAAGAAGGCATCACGCCGGGAGAGGGCGTCCGCATTGCCGTGGTGCTTGCCAGCCCTGTGGACAACAGAAAAGTTAAACGGTTGCAAGCTCAAAAACCATCTGGTTACTCTACTGTTTGATTCCTTGTTCTTGGCCATCCACTGCAGAGGGCGTGATCAGATACCACCATGAAACGTCGGCCCAGGAGATAGAACCGAGGGACTCTAGGGCCCAGACTACAGCCAGACATTCTTTCTCCACCGTTGAATAGTTCTTCTCTCTTGGAAGTAACTTTCTGCTTAGGTAGAGAATGGGATGTTCTTCACCGTCATGTGCCTGGGTGAGGACAGCACCCAGACCCACCTCCGAAGCATCCGCTTGGACAATGAATTCCTTCTTGAAGTCTGGTGCCACCAGGATCGGACTGGAGCAGAGTGCTCGCTTCAGGTTGAGGAAAGCCGCCTCCGCCGCAGGGTTCCACTTCACCATTCGTGAGTGGCGTTTGGTCGTCAGCTCCGTCCAACGGTGCAGCTATGGTAGCAAAATCTGCAATAAAGCGTCTATAGTAGCCAGCGAGGCCCAAAAATGACCTTACTTGCTTCTTGTTGATGGGCTGCGGCCAGTCCTGTATGGCCCGCAGTTTGGCTTCCTGTGGTTTGACCAACCCCCGCCCAATGGTGTACCCCAGGTAGTTTGTCTCACTGAAGGCCACCTTGCACTTCTTCGGGTTTGCCGTGAGCCCTGCTTCCCTGAGCGAATCCAGCACCGCTTGTACCCGGGGTAGGTGGCTGGCCCAATCCTGACTTTGTATAACAACATCATCCAAATACGCCGCTGCGTGCACTCTTGTGGGGGCGCAAGGACTCGATCCATCAGGCGTTGGAGCGTGGCAGGTGCCCCGTGGAGACCAAACGGAAGTCGGGTATACTGGTAGAGCCCCTCCGGGGGTGGCAAAGGCTGTCTTCTCCTTAGACGCCGGGGTCAAGGGCACCTGCCAGTAGCCTTTTGTGAGATCAAGAGTGGTTAGGAAACGAGCATGCCCCAAGGAGTCTATTAAATCATCGACACGAGGCATTGGGTATGCATCAAATTCAGACACTTCATTCAACTTTCGATAGTCATTACAAAATCGTACTGAACCGTCTGGCTTGGGAACTAGTACGATGGGACTTGCCCAGGCACTGTGGGACTCTTCGATTACTCCCAACTCCCGCATCTTCCTTACCTCCTTCTGTATAACCACTTTACGAGCCTCTGGCACGCGGTACGGGCGCTGGTTTACCGTTCGGCCAGGCATGGTGCGGATCTCATGTTGGACCACCTCTGTGTGACCGGGAAGGGAGGAGAAGACATCCTGGTTCTGCTCCACGAGTTCCAGGGCCATCTGTCGTTGATGTGGGGACAGATTTGGACCCAGCTGAACCTCTTCTCGCGCCGGTTCCTGGGTCTCTGTGGGGGTAGAGAGCTGAACAGCGCCTCTCTGGCGTGCCACTTCTTTAAAAGGTTAACATGATAAATCTGCTCAGTTTTCCCTTTTATCTGGTTGCCTCACCTTGTAGTTTACTTCTCCCATGCGTTCAATGACCTCATATGGTCCTTGCCAGGTTGCCAGGAATTTGCACTCAACGGTTGGCACCAGGACCAGCACTCTGTCCCCCGGCTTAAACTCCCTGGGTTGAGCAGATCTGTTGTAGGAGGCTTGCTGTTGCCGCTGACTGGCCTCCAGGTGTTCCCGCATCATGGGATAGATGGCCTTCATTCTCTCCCCTCATAGCCCCTACATGGTCGATCAGTGTCCGCTGTTGGCATGGCTGCTCCTCCCAGGCCTCCTTGGCGATGTCGAGCAGTCCTCTGGGTCTGTAGGAAAGCAAGAGCTCAAAGGGTGAAAAACCAGTAGAAGACTGAGGTACCTCTCTCACCGCAAATAATATGTATGGTAACAGCTGATCCCAGTTGCGCCCATCTTCCCCTACCGCTTTCCGCAGCATGGATTTTAGTGTTTTGTTAAAACGTTCGAGCTAGGCCATCTGTCTGGGGGTGGTAGACCGAGGTTCTCAGCTGTTTGATTTTCAGTAAAGCACAGAGTTCTTTCATCACCCTGGACATGAATGGAGTCCCTTGGTCCGTCAATATCTCTTTTGGGATTCCCAGACTAGTTGAGAGACGGAACAGCTCCTTGGCGATTTGTCTGGATGTAGCCTTCCTCAGCGGAATGGCCTCCGGGTACCGGGACGCATAGTCCAGAATGACCAGAATGTATTGATGTCCCCTGGCACTTTTCGGTAAGGGCCCGACTATGTCTAATCCAATCCTCTCAAAAGGAGTTTCGATAATGGGCAAGGGAATGAGCGGGTTTCTATATGTGGGCTTTGGCGCAACCTGCTGACACTCAGGGCAACTACGGCAGTAGTTCTCTATCTCTTTGTGTACTCCTGGCCAAAAGAAACGTTGCATGATTCTTTCCTTAGTCTTCTCTACCCCCAAGTGGGCCCCTAGCGGGTGTGTGTGGGCTAGGTTGAGTACTGTGGCCCGATAGGGCTGTGGCACGAGGAGCTGTTCATGCACTTCCTCATTTTTCTTGACTATCTGATATACTAACCCCCGGTTTACTGCGAAATGGGGGTAAGTAGGGGTTGTCTTATCACCTAACACTACACCTTCTAATACCTGCACATTTCTTAAGGCATTTGCAAGAGTAGGATCTTGTAATTGAGCCGTACCATACTGGCCTGTGAGAGGGGGAAGCTCTTGGGTGCCTGGGACGTCTTCTTCACTGGAGAACGGAGCACTTTCCTGGGCTGCGTTCTCTTCTCCCGTATCCGGACCAGTCTCGGTGTCGGTCTGGGCACCTGCCATCCCTATCAGAGCCCGGGCGGGAGTGAGTAACTCGGAGGATTGCACCGGAGCCTTCCCAGGATGAGTCTTGCCTCTCCGTTTCCGAGGTACTCGGGTTATCCTCTCCTGAGACTCTCTCCAGAGTGGGTAAAAGGCTGGGCAGTCTCGTCCAATTAGGACAGGGACGGGGAGGGAATCAACCACCCCGCCGTCGTGTGTATGGTTCCCCGTGTGCTGGTCATTGTAAGTTCAGTAATGGGGTATTCTCTGGTGTCCCCATGGACACAGGAAACTGGGAGGACTTTCCCCGGGGTCAGACACGTTGGGCCCACCAAATCCTTACGCACCAGGGTGGCCCGGCTACCAGAATCCAGTAAGGCCTCCACATCATGGTGATTCACAGTTACCGGGCAGGTGGGGGTCGATCGGGGCCGCCATCTACGACTCCCAAGAGCGAGGCAAACGGTGGGTGGGTGCTGAGCTGGAGGACTCCGCAGTGGGCATAGGTTCCTCGGCTGGTTTCCCACACTGCCAGGAGATATGTCCCATCTCCCCACACCGGTAACACTGTCGAGTTTCCCCCTCCTGGTGTACTCTTCTTGGACCCGCCTGGTTTCTGGCTCCCCCTGGAGCCGGGATAAGTCCTGACGTGGCTGGGTTCGAGACCTTGGGGTCCCTTTGGACGGGTTCTTTTCATTTGTGGTGGGGCCGCACTCCTGGGGTCTTTTCGGGAAGCATTCAGCATCTCCGCTGTGGCCTGGTACTTTTCCACAGCTTCCACGGTCAGATCAGCCGTGGTCAAGGCCTGTTGACTGATGAACCGTTTTGCCTCATAAGGCAGGGGCGCGTGAGGTAACGATCCACCACAACGGCCTCCACCACCGCCGCTGCTGTATTCCTCTGCGGATCCAGCCATTTCCTTGCGATTCGGACAAGTTCATGCATCTGCGCCCGAGGAGGTTGGTCTGGTTGGAAGGTCCAACTGTGAAAGCGCTGGGCCATACCAAACTTTGTGAGTCCATATCTGCTGAGGATCTCAGACTTCAGGGCATCATAGTCAGTAACCTGGTCAGGGCCCAGGTCCCGGACAGCATTCAGCGCTTCCCCGGTTAGAAAGGGGGCTAACAGACCAACCCACTGTTGCTTGGGCCAGGCTTCCCTAGTGGCCGTGGCCTCAAATGCATGCAGGTATGCCTCAATGTCATCGGTAGCTCCCATCTTAGATATAAAGTCACTTGCCTTTATTGGGCGGGTATTTTGGACCACCCTCTGTCTCTGCAACTGCAA
The DNA here is from genome assembly GCF_020615455.1 of Coregonus clupeaformis. Classification (NCBI taxonomy): domain Eukaryota; kingdom Metazoa; phylum Chordata; class Actinopteri; order Salmoniformes; family Salmonidae; genus Coregonus; species Coregonus clupeaformis. The sequence goes on along the minus strand of NC_059199.1, from coordinate 8,335,820 downwards.
TTCCTCTGCCTTCAGAAGGTTGGCTTTCTTTTGCTCCTCCAAGAGAGCCACGTTTGCTTGCATCTGGGCTTGCTGGCCAGCAACAAGGGCTTTCAATATGTCCTCCATTTCAGTCGGCGGGGAGCCTACGGCCAACTTGGAAAACTGGGTGATCAAACCTTCGGTATCCTCCTCTGACATGCACTATTAACGCTTGAGCGTGCCTGTATTCTCCACCATCTGTGATGTCACGAGAGGCTACACAGCTTTCAGCGGGATTGCTCAAGTAGTGCAAGGAGACCAGGTTCAACCAAAACAAGGATTTTATTATAGGTCTTGGGAAATTAACGAAAATATAACAAAATTCTGTTCTCTTGTGGCTCTTTAAGGGTTAACAGTTCAGGGATGTCTCTTCCACATCCAAAATCATAATTCTCACTCGCTCAGATAACTTTTCCCCAGCCTTACTGTAGTCCACGTTGCAGCTAGTGGCCAACCCAGCAAAAAGTCCTTCCAAATGTCTCTCACGTATGTCCACAGGTGCATATATCCAAAGGTGAGTATTTCCCAAAGGTAAGTATCTCCAAATCCTTATATTCCTCATGGAAGTGGACGTGCAGCACTCTTGTCCTCCAGAGAGCCCAGGTTGGAGACTGTGTCTCTTCCCTTTCACAAACCTTCAGCTCACCACCTCCTGATTGGTTTCAGCTGCGTGGGAAGATTGGCCATAGAGGGTTGGAGTTCCCGACCATACCAGCAGATGGAGCCATAGCTGTCTGGGTTTGCAGCCATCTCAGGGGGATGTAACGTCCCTCCAGGACACAGCCTCTCGTGACATCACAATATAGATACTTTTGTACCTGTTTCTTCCAGCATCTTCACAAGGTCCTTTGCTGTTGTTCTGGGATTGATTTGCACTTTTCGCACCAAAGTACGTTCATCTCTAGGAGACAGAACGCGTCTCCTTCCAGAGCGGTATGACGGCTGTGTGGTCCCATGGTGTTTATACTTGCGTACTATTGTTTGTACAGATGAACGTGGTACCTTCAGGCGTTTGGAAATCTCTACAATTGTGTTTCTGAGGTCTTGGCTGATTTCTTTTGAATTTCCCATGATGTCAAGCAAAGAGGCACTGAGTTTAAAGGTAGGCCTTGAAATACATCCACAGCTACACCTCCAATTGACTCAAATTATGTCAATTAGCCTATAAGAAGCTTCTAAAGCCATGACATAATTTTCTGGAATTTTCCAAGCTGTTTAAAGGCACAGTCAATTTGGTGTATGTAAACTTCTGACCCACTGGAATTGTGATACAGTGAATTATAAGTGAAATAATCTGTCTGTAAACAATTGTTGGAAAAATTACATGTGTCATGCACAAAGTAGATGTCCTAACCGACTTGCCAAAACTATAGTTTGTTAACAAGAAATGTATGGAGTGGTTGAAAAACAGGTTTTAATGACTCCAACCTAAGTGTATGTAAACTTCCGACTTCAACTGTATATATGAATAGTGTGTAAATAGTATTTGTGGTCTCTTGGTGTCTTTCCAATAGATAACTTAATATACAGTGAGGGAAAAAAGTATTTGATCCCCTGCTGATTTTGCACGTTTGCCCACTGACAAAGAAATGATCAGTCTATAATTTTAATGGTAGGTTTATTTTAACAGTGAGAGACAGAATAACAACAAAAAAATCCAGAAAAACCCATGTCAAAAATGTTATAAATTGATTTGCATTTTAATGAGGGAAATAAGTATTTGACCCCCTCTCAATCAGAAAGATTTCTGGCTCCCAGGTGTCTTTTATACAGGTAACAAGCTGAGATTAGGAGCACACTCTTAAAGGGAGTGCTCCTAATCTCAGTTTGTTACCTGTATAAAAGACACCTGTCCACAGAAGCAAGCAATCAATCAGATTCCAAACTCTCCACCATGGCCAAAACCAAAGAGCTCTCAAAGGATGTCAGGGACAAGATTGTAGACCTACACAAGGCTGGAATGGCCTACAAGACCATCGCCAAGCAGCTTGGTGAGAAGGTGACAACAGTTGGTGCGATTATTCACAAATGGAAGAAACACAAAAGAACTGTCAATTCTTTGTCAGTGGGCAAACGTACAAAATCAGCAGGGGATCAAATACTTTTTTCCCTCACTGTAACTCTTATTTTTATTTTGAATGTAATGTAATATCTTATGTTGTTCTTGTCTGTAACTGTTCTGTACTTTGTCATTTATTTGTACGTTTTATGTGGACCCCGTGAAGAGTAGCTGCTGCATGTGTGGTAGCCAATGGGGATCCTAATGAACTAAACTAAACTCAGTCTCTCTAATTAGAACATACACACAAATGCTCTTTTGGACCAGGGAAAGGGAGGAAAGAGTGAGAGAGAAAGACTGAAAGAGGGAAAGCGAGAAACAAAGATGTAGACAGAGAGGAAGACATACATATGGACAGACAGACAGGAAGAGAGACAGAAAGTGAGAGACTGAGGGAGGAGACAGCAGGAGGGATGAAGGATAAATTACAGTTTGAACACGGCCGGTCACCGCTCCAATTCCCCCTCAAAGTGGATTCTTCCCATCTCCCTCTTTTTCTAGTTCTCTCTCTTTTGCTCCACCAGAGGCCCTTCTGTGGGTCTGCCCTGACTATGTGTGTGCGCGTGCCTGTGTGTGAGAGAGAGAGAGCGAGTGGTTGTTTCAAGTACTATGTCTCCGGGGCCCTGGCCTATATTGCATTATTCATAAAGCATGCTCTCCCTCTCCTTCCTTCCCTCCATCCCCCTTTCGCCTGAGCTGACCCTTCTGTCATAGTGCAGGGCCTGGGGCAAGTGTGTGCCTACAGCCAGTAAACTGTCAGACGGACACTTAAACAGTATGTCGTGTCAACTGTATGTACATACTGCATGTATGTACACATGTCACATCACCTTTACATCCTAGCTGTTAGCATGGGGAAGTCCTCAGAACAGAGGTGCTAGCTAGCTTAGCTCATGTAGCGCTAATGCTAACTGAGTCAGAATGACCTATTAATGTCCAGAGTCAGACAGACACCAAGTCTGGACTTGCTAGGATGTCTGAAATCTCGCTCTCTCCAACTTGTTCTCATTCCCTCGTTTTCCTTTTCCTTCACTTTTGCTTGCTTTCTCGCTATCGTTTCCCATTTTAGTCTCTCTTTTTCCCCCACCCCTCCTGCTGTGTGTGTGTGTGTGTGTGTGTGTGTGTGTTTGCACTAAATAAATGGATAAATAGATACAATTGCTACAGATCCGAGATGTTGGCAGACTGTAATTGGCTGCTGCTGAGCTAATAAATCGCTAATTGCTGTGGTTCTGTATGTATTACTTTTAGGGCTGTCAAACGATTCAAATAATTGAGTTAATGCCATGAGTTCATCGGCAATAATCAACATTTTAAATTGATTCAAATTTGGCCCTAAAAAAATATTTTCCCATTTAAAAAGCAGTGCATTGAGTTGCAGGCATACTATGCTTTTACTGTAAGGGACGGAAACACACAAATGTCTACATCAGAATGTTTTTAATGGCATTTTCACCATAAACAACACAAAGGTCACTGTAACACACAGCTGTTAACGCTCCCAATGTTTAAGTAGGCCTATCTTATCAATGTTCTTGAAGTTGAACACTTGCGCACAGCACACACACACACGCCTTTAAGTACTATTAAGGTTGCTAGCTAGCTAGCTAGCTAAACAATTTTGTTTTATCAAACCAAAAACGTAGCGGCTCGCGAGTAGTTTAAAACAGCCCGCGACAATCGCACGAATCCGTGGCAGAAAGAAAAAACGTAGCTCCGGTAATATTGGGCTTAACTTTGACGTGATTTTGGCTAGAGGCACACGATCGCTCTTTAGCGTTGTAGCTAAAGGCGCAAGCGTTGACTGTGGCTTTGTTCTATGTTGTGTTCTGCGTTTTAAAAGGGTCGGTGCGGAAACACGTGCACTTAAAAGCTTCGGTGCAGTGAAGAAATGGAGACTTGATTAACGGCATCCGTCAACACATGTCACACGTTAGCGTGATATTAACGCGTTAACTTTGACAGCCCATGTTACTTTGCATTCACAGCTCAGGGTGGATCGAGATTAAAGTGGAGAACACACACAGATGTCTCTGTGGATCGCAGTTTGTGACTGCTCTAGAGCCTTTCTCTCTCTTTGCATACACAGTAAGACTAGCAGCTCCAGAGTACAGAGTCGGACACCATTGTTTAAGGCCTGAGCAGAGCTAGTCACTGCAGCTCTAATCCAATCCATCTGCTGCTGTGGCACTGTTTCAGTTCTACTTCCATGATGTGTGTTTGTATGTGTGTGTGTACCTGCATGCGTATTGATCAGTGATGTCCTCTACGCCCAATCGATCTTCAGTCACTGGTTAACCCCAGGCAGTGTGTTTATAGGTAACACAGGTACATTCAGACTCCTACTTCAAACAGTAGATTACAATGGCACTCTCCAACCCTGCCATCCCATACCCCTGTCAACTGTTGCCCTGGATACCTTTGTGTACCCCTGCTCCAAGATCAATCTAATTGGCTGGCTCCCCAATTACCAGTCAGCTGCCGGCCCCCAGAGCCAATCAAAATCACTGGATGGAGAGAAGGTATAAATAAAGGAATGGATGGATGGCTGAATAAATGCCCCTTGTCGTTTATTGACCGCTGTGTGTTATCGCCTGCATGTTAGAAGCCTATTGTCTGGTGGTGTGTCTGGTGTGTGTGTGTGTGTGTTTTATATGCATGTCTGGGTGTGTGTATAGGGCTTTTGTGCAAGACCGGAAAGGTCATTCCGTATGTGTCCGCTCGCTCTGTGTGTGTCCGTCCATGTATGTTGTGTGTGTGTGAGTGTGTGTGTGAGTGAGCGAGCGAGAGGGCCTCTGCTCTATCAGATAGTAGTAGACAATCACACAGTGGTGCAGGCTGCCTCTAGACAATCAGACAGAAGACCCTCCCCTGTATTTTTGTGGGAACTACCCAGAAGGCATTGCAGCTCTATCGCTCTCCATTTAAGTAATTCAACCGTGAGCATGACTCCTTCAGATCCTTCATATTTCTGCTTTCTAGAACAATACATGCTCATTTAGATGCTTTAATCCTAAACTACCTACAGTTGACTTGACAGTATGGTATGTGGTCCATGTGAGAATCAAACCATACTTGACCTAGAAGTCCCTATGGATAAAATATACACTTATTAATCACGCTTGATACAACATTTGAGCTTTTCCAGGAAATTCTGATTATGCATATCTATTGGAGGAAATAAAAAGAAAAGCGTGATGCCAAACACGAGCAAACGAAGCATAAACAACATTCTGAAGGCAATGCTTCCTACCCGGCAGAAACTAATGTATCAAATTAAATTAGCTCCCGACTAACGATCAATTAAACGGAACGGCAATTATGCATTTATTCATCCAATGAAAGAACAATGAGTTCTCCGAAACAATGTCATTTGTTAAAAGGCGGGTTGGTTTTGAAGTGCTCGACTATAATCAAACTCTGGCTCTCCTAATCAGAAGACATCAATCGTGCTGTCTAAAGTGATTTGAGGGACAATTCGCCATTTTTGGTAATGCTTTATGCAAATAAGGCATCCTTCAATGTTTTCTTTTATAGGAAACAAATTATTGGTAAAGAAAGCCTAATTGTTTGGTTTTGTTGTTGTAATAACAATCCTTCAACCTTAATCATCCTTTAACCTAACAAGAAAGATTTTCCTTTAATGTATCAAAACTAACATTACACTTGAGGTTGCTGATGAGTTTATCAGATGTTTAGCTGAAGTTCATTTCAGTCAGTTCTCAAGTGCTAGTTTTAATCTCGAGGATGAAAACCATAGCTTGTCTTGCCCTGCTACAGTAGAGCTTGAGAAATAGTTTTATACTATAATAATAAGAATAATATGCCATTTAGCAGACACTTTTACTTTTACGTACATGTGGTCCCGGGAATCAAACCCACTATTCTGGCGTTGCAAGCGCCATGCTCTACCAACTGAGCTACAGAGGACCACCTGAACTCTGTTTGCCTAGAATCTACAGTAGTGAGAGGGCAAGAGTGAATAGGCTTCAAATGGCATGTAACTAATGCCATCTGGAGCATTGCAAATCGCAGAGAAATGTAAATGGCTGAAATGGCTATTCTGCCCTCTATAGAAATGGGTGTCCCTAGTTACCACAGCCACAAAGTCAAATCGGGGGGAAATCCTGAAAACCAAAAATGAGTTTTTTGGTCTTAATTTAAGGTTAGGTTTAGGCATAAGGTTAGCGTTATGTTTAAAATCACATTTTAAGAAGATAAATTGTAGAAATAGGCAGGGTTTATGACTTTGTGGCTGTGGTTCACAGTTAACAATCCATTTTATGATGACTCTTGGCCTCTTCTTGGTGATTTCTCTCAGATGAATTCATCTCCCAAGCACGTCTTGACTGTGTTGTGACTTGGAGTTGACATCCGTGTGTTTCGGTATGTGTGTCTCTCAGCTCTCTCCTTGTATATAGAGACGTGGTCAGAGCTGGCTGTGATGTCACCGCTGCTTCCTGTTTCTGTCTTGTCACTCCCCCTCTAATAAACTATGCCCAGCTGGCCCTGTCAGGAGCACTCGTCTGAGAGGAAATGTGAGTGTGTAGTTCTGTTTGTGTGTGATTGTCTTTGTAATAATGCCAGGTTGCGTGTCCTGATTGCGATCACAGTGAAGGTTAGGTCGGCAGGATTGAGCAGGTTTTTTTATTAAGATGTGACACTCACTGATCAGGCTCTGTCTGGGTGTAATAAAAAACACACACACACAACTGATCTATGGGTCATCTTTCTACTGGAGACGTCTTGTAAGCAGATCCTGTGTACCTACAAAGTCGTAGCGCTAGAACGCCAGCAGTAATGTTTGGTGGGTTGTTTACTTTAAGGCCAGCATCTATTCTGCCCTCTGTATTTATTTGTATTCATTTATTTAACACTTAATTTACCAGTTAAGTTGACTGACAACACATTCTCATTTACAGCAACCACCTGGGGAATAGTTACAGGGGAGAGGAGGGGGGATGAATGAGCCAATTGGAAGCTAGGGATGATTAGGTGGCCATGATGGTATGAGGGCCAGATTGGGAATTTAGCCAGGACACCGGGGTTAACACCCCTACTCTTATGATAAGTGCCATGGGATCTTTAGTGATCACAGAGAGTCAGGACACCCGTTTAACGTCCCATCCGAAAGGCCGCACCATACACAGAGGAAAGTCCCCGATCACTGCCCTGGGTCATTGGGATATTTTTTTAGACCAGAGGAAAGAGTGCCTCCTACTGGCCCTCTAACACCACTTCCAGCAGCATCTGGTCTCCCATACAGGACCAACCCTGCTTATCTTCAGAGGCAAGCCAGCAGTGGTATGCTGCTGGCAGTATCGCTACCTCTCAGCACTGCTCCATGCACCCTTTACCGTTCCCCTCTCTTGGTCCCCCTCCGGTGTGTTATTGGGATTGGTTCACTCATATTTCTACCTGCCGCTCATTCTCTTTCCCTACCTCTCACTCTTTCTCCCTCCCCCTATCTTCTCCCCTCTCTCTCTCAGCATGCCCCCCTCTACTCTACCCTCTCTTGCTTCCTCCCCCTCTCTCTCTAGTTCAAGGTCATGTTTCTCCCGCATCTCACCACTGAGTCAGTGTGATGTGCTGTCAGTGTCAGGTTGTCACTGCTGACCCTGCACTGTTACCCCTGCTGAGAGACACACACACACACACACACACACACACACACACACACACACACAGGTGGTGACCCCGTGGTTGTCATGGTGATGGCTGAAACACACACACTTGAGTGTGAGAGAGATCACATCAGCTGACATGCATGCTGCCCTATGTCAGGGCTGTGTCAGGGCTGTGTCAGGGCTGTGGAGGAAGAGATCGATGGAGCACTCCATTTTGCCATGGGGTGTAGAGAAGAGTTTGCAATTTTATAACTAATTTCATTTTTAAGTTTAAAAGTACATTTCCTGCAATTCTACACATTTTTCCATAGGGGGGGTGGAGCAACTGCGGCCCCTCATGATGAGTTCAGTTTTTTTGTGGCCCCCACCCCCATCAAAGTTGCCCATCCCTGGTCTAGACTGTCTAATCCCCTTTTCCTCCACAGAGACCAACAGAGTTCCTCTTTGATGCTATTTCCTGGGGAAAGCAAAAATGCAGTGTGGATTTAGAGTGTGTGTGTGTGTGTGTGTACTTGTGTCTGCGTGTGTGTCTCTATCATTAGCTAGTGACAGACAGGCCTGTGCTGTGTGTTCCAGGGTTGAGCAGGGCCAGCTGCTGGTGCGCGTCTCTATGTGACTCTGTGTGACTGACTGACTGTCTCAGCTATATTTCTGTCCCGTCTTCGTTTCCCTGTTCTCACTACTCTGCCATTGCTGCTATTTCAGCTCTTTTGTCAGGACACCGCCAGCACCAACATGAATAATTGACTCTGAGAGAAACGTGTGTGTGTGTGTTAAGACAACCTGCTCCTACAAACACACACAGCAGGGGTAGAGCTCTATACCTTTTTATTATGTGATTGTTTGTGGGTATGCATGTCTGTCATTGTATAATAACTGTTATGAGCCCCTTTTTTAAAAGGAACAAAACTGAACAAAACATCCCAATACTCTTGGCATACATCCCATGGCTCGCTCCCCATAACTGTAATGAAATGCATCTACCTCGCAAAAATGCAGCGGGGGGGTTCCAAAACAAACCTAATTCCCAATAGTGATGTTCACTAACATAAGATCAAGCCCCGAAACTGCTAATCATCGAATCTCTGACAGGAACTAACTCTAACGTAGGAAACGGAAATATCTGTAACACGACTACCATCAGTATCTGTAGCCGCAGGGGTAACAACACAACATATTTTCTGGCTCTCTTTGTGGATTTGGCCAGGAGCTCTTTGGTATACAAGGCCTTATTGATTTGAGCTGGGCAGGTAGTCTCTGGCCCCAGTGTGGGTCTGTGTGAATACTGACTGACTGACTGACTGGCTGGCTGGCTGACTGGCTGACTGGCTGGCTGGCTGGCTGACTGGCTGACTGATACTGCATGTCAGAGAGCCGTCTGCTTCATCGGGTTCTATGTATCCTCAGGGTACGGATAGATCGAACGATAAAGATGGTTTGAGAGAGAGGGATGGAGGAATGTAGTGATAGGGCAAGGGAGGGTGGAAATGGGGGTTAGAGGGAACATGAGGATCGGAGGATAGGAATGAAGGGAAGAGATTGAAGGGAGAAGGAGGAGGGAGACCCGGGGAAGGCAAGATGCAGAAGGAGAAGTAGAGAGGTGAAGGACAATTGATGGAATTTTTTACAATCTACCGACTTGTCTATAATGACCTCTTTGTCTGGCTTGGAGAGAAGCCAATCATAGCTTCTTCTCTGGATGTGTGAGTACCGGTGTGGGTGTGCGGCACGCATTTATGTGTCAGCAGTGTGCATTTAGCGTGTGTGTGGGCCCGCAAGAGTCCACAATGTGTTTGTGTATGAATGATAGCGGTGTTTCTCATTCCTAAATTTGACCCTAATATACTTAAGGCTTTAGTCCCTCGTGATGACCTGGTCTGTAAGGAAAAGAGGCGGATGTGCCATTACTGCCATAGGGAGAGTACATAGTGGAGGATAGAACAGGACGTGAATGGACAGGGCAAGTCAGGGATGGACGACCCAGGACAGTGAGGCTACAAGGCTGTAACACAAGCTCACTCGTCTGGGAACTCATAGCACGGACACATGTTCATCACAGAAGAGTCCACTGAACCGTCAAAGCTGGAATTCGCATTAGGTGAAACAGCGCCACTGTTCACCCCCCAGCGGCTTTGTTATTGTTTTGTTGATGAAACAGAAGAAAGGAACGTCCAGCATCGTGTCAAAAAAAAATGGCAGTACATATTCTGTGGTTCTGTCGTGAGTGCAATGAAATCAGAAAATAAAAAAACTTGTTTGTTGTTGAAAGTAATTCATTTTTGTTCGAATATACCAAACGGCAGTTTCACTAATTACGGATTCCAGCTTTAAGGGAAGGAGACAATTGGATACAATTACAAAAGGAGATCCCTGCATGTTGCAGAATAAATCAATGATCATTTAGAATGTCTAGATATCATTCCACATAATTCTCATTTCTTTCAGGTTTCTTAAAAATTCAATAGAAAGACCGGAATGACAGTTTCTCAAACACCAGTTATGAGTGATAAGTTCATCGAACAGCTTCTCTAACCACAGAGGCTGCTACAATACCCAAATGTTTCCTCAAGTATTCTCAACTAGTGGAAGTTTTGGAAAAGCACAATAACCTATGTTGAACCAGCTGCGATCAATACTGCATGTAGTGTACAGAAGTTGAATACGACGTCTGCATAATCACTGTTCTCTTGACAGTGATCCTCCCGAAGTGGATTGAAAAGTAAAGAGAGAGGGTTTTTAATGAAGTACTAAGCAGCCTTGCTCGGAGCGATAGAGTGCTCAAAGAGGAGTGGAGGTCAGCCCAGAGGGAGAGAGAGAGAGGTGAATTGAGAGATTCGGAAACCGCTCCGGGGGGAGGAAGAAATTGACGCAAACGCCCACACAACTAGAACAACATGGTTAGAGTGTGTAAACAGCTGCTGGCCTCTACAGTCTTTATACATTGTGCGAAGAGTTGGTTTGGAGACTGCACGGTTTGAAAGTGACTTTGGTTGTAGTTTTTGATTGCACATTCTGGTAATTCTTTTAATTCCAGCTCAGTTTTACTATCTGGTGTTTTTTAACGGTCCGTCCTTGATAACAGTGTGCTAACTGTGACTAGTGACAATGTGGTCTAAAGTATGTGTACAGCCTGATTCAGACTAGTTTCACTCAGTGCTAGACTTAGACAGAAACTCATCGGAACTGTGTACCGGCACCTCAAATGTTGTACTGCTTGAGTTCCTGCACCTCTTATAGAATAATAGCTCAACAGTATTGCAGAATACCTGTAACTAATTACAAACAGTACCGGCACCTATTTCAGTCGAAGTCGAGCACTGACAGTTTCACTCCCTGGTTCTAGCCTACATGGTTTTATTAAAGCCTGTCTGGCAGGTCTGTGACTAGCATAGTGTGTCTGTCTAAATAGCGCTGCTTGTATCACCTACAGCATGAGTCATGTCTGAATCACTTTACTCCATAGCTAAAACATCTGGATCATAGGCCTAATGGAGAAGAAAAGGTGAGAGGGGACACATGAACACTAGTCATATTTTGTGCTAGTTGGCTGTACCTGCAGCAAAAGTCCAGTATTTTTCCTTCATAGCTTGTTCTCCATCTTCTTTTTAAATAGGGAGCCAATTTGTTTTCAGCACATTTATTTCCATGCCTGATCAAAACAAAAGCCATTTTGTCCCTCTGCAGCAGACATATGGTGAGAAATAAATGGCCAAAGTATGTGGACACTAGCTTGTCGAACATCTCATTCCAAAATCATGGGCATTAATATGGAGTTGGTCCCCCCTTTGCTGCTACAACAGCCTCCACCCTTCTGGGACGGCTTTCCATTAGATGCTGGAACATTGTTGTGAGGAATTGCTTCCATTCAGCCACAAGAGCATTAGTGAGGTTGGGCACTGATGTTGGGCGATTAGGCCTGGCTCGCAGTCGGCGTTCCAATAGGCCCTTTTCACGATGACGTCATCTAACTTCCGCCTTTCCGCGTAGCAGGTTAACTTCACTTCCGTTCGCCCGTAACCTGAGACTTCTCAACGAAAATACAACTGTTGACCACTAACTAGCAAGCTAGCTACTTGAAGAAATTCCAAAAGGTACGTTTAAGTTAAATTAGTAAAGTTAAGAGTAATAATGTTTACGTATATGCAATGGTTTGTAACTTGCTAACGTTATTGTTAATTCATAATTGTTCACTGCCTTAGTTACTTAAAAGTGGGCTAACGTTAGCTAACAACAACTTAGTACCAGATACCGATAACGTTAAAAGGTAGCGTTACATTGCTGCCTGGCTGTAATGTAACAAGTTTACTTAGCTAGCTATCTAACCCTTTGTTAGGCAGTTAGTTTATTCATGAATGTATAGTAACTCACCTATTCAAATACTGTTGTGCATGATAGCTAGATAAATATTGATTCCTGGTCAAAGCTGAATGTTAATTTAGCTGTTTCTTTTCTCTCGGTGTCTGTATCGCAACAGTATCCCATCCAACACCGAAGCATGGCACAATCTTCGAGAAGATGCTATTGCAGTGTACCATTTTGTTCAAACAACAAACAGAAATTCCCGTATCTGAGTTTTCACGATTTCCCTGTTGATGGAGAAATACGTGCCCGTTGGGTGAGGGCGATCAGGAGAGATGAGGGACCAAGTTTTAAGATTCTTCGTGGGAGCACCTTTGTTTGCAGTCAGCACTTTCCCCCTGAGGATAGATACACATCGGCCAGTGGACGGATCCGTATTAAACAGGGATCAGTGCCGTCTAGATTCCACTGGAATGATTGGGGTAAGGATAGGTAGACAGCGTTAAACGTAATACTACTGTAATCCAATAATATATTACTTGTACAAAATGTTTAATAATTTAATCCTGATGCAATATAGCTGCTACATTTTGTCATTTTAGGGACTGAAAAGTGATTACCAAAATGTATCATGACAAGCATATGGTTAATTTCACACATATAGGAGGCGGCTCACAAGCTCGGGAGTCAGTTTACCAGCGAGCAAGAAAGCGTCTTGGTGTTGCTGTCCTGGATGATTCTGATCATGAGATGCCTGACAGCACAGAGGGTGCTTTGCCTGCAGTGACAAACGATCACGACTATGCCTGCCGTCCTTCTCCTGGTTAGTATTACAAATAAGAGTAACCATGTATCTGTTTGGCAAAAAAAGTAAAAGTATATGGCAGTTAAGTAAAAATACTATTTTATACTACGATTTGGAGTAACTGGTCTCTCTGTGAAAAGACTTGGCGTTTTAAACCTCATCCATCTTAGAAGCTTCTTCAGTTTTATTTATTGAAAATGGGATGGGATAGATGAGTAATAACTAACCTACCAACATGTATGCTTTTTCTTCCCCTTAAGGTAAACTGGACAGTGCTACTCAAAGAATTCGAGAGTTGGAGCTGCAAGTGTTGTCCCTAGAAATTGAGATCCAGCACCTGACAGTTAAGAAGCAGCATCCACTCCTTTTTAATTTTTGTGTCACAGATGAGGACTATCGCTACTACACACGATTCAGCTCAAAGGAGGTCTTCACTGTGTTTTGGGATTCTGTTTATCCCTCTGCTTCACGGCTTGTATACTGGTCTAAGGCACAGCAAACGGCACATGTCACATGTCTCATTTTTCTTCATGGACCTGTAACATCGCCCTCTCACTGTCACCTCACCGTTAACTACACTTGAGACTGTTTCAATACAGTGATTGGGAGAAAGGGCGCAGCATTAGCCATTAATACATTACTGACTCTTATCTTACGGTCGATACAAACAGCAGTAATATTAAAAAGAGGCTGCAAAACAGAAACTCGTCAGCTCATAACCTTCGCTAGCATAGGGCTAATTTAAGCTAAATAAAGATAAACACGTACCTTCATAATCAAACAGGTAACCTTCAACGAAGAACTTGTAGCCTTTATCAAGCTTCGATCTTGAAGTAAGGGACCACTTGTCAGCAAGTCGTTCTACGTCGTTAAGTCGTATTGGTGGCAGATGTGAAAGGGACTGGGTGAACTCCATAATGATGTGCTACTAGCTAAGCGTTCCTAAGCGACACCGGATGTAAACATAACCTGCATCGCGGCAGAACGGAAGTTGTCTGACGTCTCGTGAAAAGGGCCTATTCATCCGAAAGGTGTTCGATGGGGTTGAGATCAGGGCTCTGTGCAGGCCAATTCTTCACACCGATCTCGACAAACCATTTCTTATGGACTTCGCTTTGTGCACAGGGGCGTTGTCATTCTGAAACAGGAAAGGGCCTTCCCCAAACTGTTGCCACAAAGTTGGAAGCACAGAATCATCTAGAATGTCATTGTAGGCTGTAGAGTTAAGATTTCCCTTCACTGGAACTAAGGGGCCTAGCCCGAACCATGAAAAACAGCCCCAGATAATTATTCCTCCTCCACCAAACTTTAGAGTTGGCACTATGCATTCGGGCAGATAGCGTTCTCCTAGCATCCATCAAACCCAGATTAGTCCGTCGGACTGTCAGATGATGAAGCGTGATTCATCACTCCAGAGAACGTGTATCCACTGCTCCAGAGCCCAATGGCGGTGAGCTTTACACCACTCCTGTGAGCTTGTGGGGCCTACCACTTCACGGCTGAGCAGTTGTTGCTCCTAGACATTTCCACTTCACAATAACAGCACTTACAGTTGACCGGGGCAGCTCTATCAGGGCAGAACTGACAAACTGACAAGCATCCTATGACGGTGCCACATTGAAATCACTGAGCTCTTCAGTAGGGGCCATTCTACTGCCAATGTTTGTCTATGGAGATTGCATGGCCGTGTGCTCGATTTTATACACCTGTCAGCAATGGGTGTGGCTGAAATAGCCGAATCCACTCATTTGAAGGGGTGTAGTGTATGTTTGGAACATCGAATCACAATAAAATCACAGTATCGAATCGCAATACATATCGTATCGGCACCTAAGTATCATGATAATAATAATAATAATATTATTTTGATAATTATTATGATAATATCGTATCGTGAGGTCCCTGGCAAATCCCACCCCTAATGAACACCAGATCTGACAAGCCATACTATTCCCATTTGCCGAATGAGAATTTGCTGATAAAACGCTGGGTTTTCAGTGTAGTCTGAAATTATAGGTTGTTTGAGGATAAGAGATGGTGTTATGTCATGTAGAGGAAAGAAAAGAGGGCTTCCTCCCCACTCCTCCCCTGTTTTATTCTTTTTTCCTACCTCTCCATTGTCCCCTCTCCTCTTTCCAACTCCCCCTCTCCTCTTTCCAACTCCCCCTCTCCTCTTTCCAACTCCCCCTCTCCTCTTTCCAACTCCCCCTCTCCTCTTTCCAACTCCCCCTCTCCTCTTTCCAACTCCCCCTCTCCTCTTTCCAACTCCCCCTCTCCTCTTTCCAACTCCCCCTCTCCTCTTTCCAACTCCTCCTCTCCTCTTTCCAACTCCCCCTCTCCTCCCTCCAACTCCCCCTCTTCTCCCTCCAACTCCCCCTCTTCTCCCTCCAACTCCCCCTCTTCCTCTTTCCAACTCCCCCTCTCCTCCCTCCAACTCCCCCTCTTCCTCTTTCCAACTCCCCCTCTCCTCCCTCCAACTCCCCCTCTTCTCCCTCCAACTCCCCCTCTTCCTCTTTCCAACTCCCCCTCTCCTCCCTCCAACTCCCCCTCTCCTCCCTCCAACTCCCCCTCTCCTCCCTCCAACTCCCCCTCTTCCTCTTTCCAACTCCCCCTCTCCTCCCTCCAACTCCCCCCTCTCCTCCCTCCAACTCCCCCTCTTCTCCCTCCAACTCCCCCTCTTCCTCTTTCCAACTCCCCCTCTCCTCCCTCCAACTCCCCCTCTCCTCCCTCCAACTCCCCCTCTCCTCCCTCCAACTCCCCCTCTCCTCCCTCCAACTCCCCCTCTCCTCCCTCCAACTCCCCCTCTCCTCCCTCCAACTCCCCCTCTCTCCAACTCCCCCTCTCTCCAACTCCCTCCCTCCAACTCTCCAACTCCCCCTCTCCTCTCTCCACTAACGTTTTCCCGCCATCCTTTTTCTCGTCCCCTCTTTTCTTTTCCCCTCCTTTTTTCTCATTCTCTTAATCACTTGACTTCTCTGTGCACTTCTCCTGACGCCATCTTGTGTGTCTTAATTAAAACGCAGACAGGCTGCTAAGGAAGAAGGGGAAAAAGAGGGAGAGAGGAAATTAATGAAAGAAAACTGTGTTAATTACACAACAAGGTCAGCGTAGTTTTACCGTCACAGCTTAATTGCAGCCCCTGATTATGTTTTGGGCCTCATTTTTTTTATTTCGAACAGCGGGCCTGACAAACCATGTGATTTTGTCACCGCTGTGTGCGCGTGTGCGAGAGGGACAGACAGACGGACTTTCCGAGCAAGGGCTCATTCATGATGGGGTGTTGCCATGCTGACTGGGTGGGGAAAGTGTGTGTTGGGGGGTTGGTTGGTGAAGTCGTAATGACACATTACACACAGCGTGAGTCAACTGTGTGTGTGTGCGTGCTGGAGTGTGATACAACAATGAGCCATTAAACCCAGCGAGGGGCCACGGACTCTGCTCCAAGCTCATCCATCTCTCTAATGGAGCAACTGTCCCTCATCAGACAGGCTGGGTCAACCTCACACCCCCTCCATCAAAACGCTTATCTGCCTTATGGTACGAGCGGCCTCCCACAGCCTCATCTATCCATGCATCGATTACACTGTTTCATGGATCTTGCTCCGTTAAAGCATTTTATCTAAAAGGGGGGAATTGTTTTTAGTTTCTCCCTTGGGAACAGGGCCCACTGTGGACGACCTTACTACGTAGGTCAAAGGTGAACTTGAGTGCACTCAGGGGAGATGGTAGCATCACGCTGACCGAGAAGACCTCTGTCCATGTGTTAGCCTGGCCCTGTGTGTGCTACTAGGCTTTTGACCTTTATCTTAAGCACACACACACACACGCTGAGACACATGCACTCTAAATTACTTATTCACGGATCTCTCCCTCAGCTCCAGATATGTGATAATCCTTGACCTCCTCTCCATTGATCTTCACAAAGACTAGCTGACAGACAGAACACTGGGCCCACAGCCATACACTGTAGAATCACTACAGTGGGGGAAAAAAGTATTTAGTCAGCCACCAATTGTGCAAGTTCTCCCACTTAAAAAGATGAGAGAGGCCTGTAATTTTCATCATAGGTACACGTCAACTATGACAGACAAATTGAGATTTTTTTTCTCCAGAAAATGACATTGTAGGATAATTTTTGCAAATTATGGTGGAAAATAAGTATTTGGTCAATAACAAAAGTTTCTCAATACTTTGTTATATACCCTTTGTTGGCAATGACACAGGTCAAACCTTTTCTGTAAGTCTTCACAAGGTTTTCACACACTGTTGCTGGTATTTTGGCCCATTCCTCCATGCAGATCTCCTCTAGAGCAGTGATGTTTTGGGGCTGTCGCTGGGAAACACGGACTTTCAACTCCCTCCAAAGATTTTCTATGGGGTTGAGATCTGGAGACTGGCTAGGCCACTCCAGGACCAAACACTCCTTCGTTGCCCGGGCGGTGTGTTTGGGATCATTGTCATGCTGAAAGACCCAGCCACGTTTCATCTTCAATGCCCTTGCTGATGGAAGGAGGTTTTCACTCAAAATCTCACGATACATGGCCCCATTCATTCTTTCCTTTACACGGATCAGTCGTCCTGGTCCCTTTGCAGAAAAACAGCCCCAAAGCATGATGTTTCCACCCCCATGATTCACAGTAGGTATGGTGTTCTTTGGATGCAACTCAGCATTCTTTGTCCTCCAAACACGACGAGTTGAGTTTTTACCAAAAAGTTATATTTTGGTTTCATCTGACCATATGACATTCTCCCAATCCTCTTCTGGATCATCCAAATGCACTCTAGCAAACTTCAGACGGGCCTGGACATGTACTGGCTTAAGCAGGGGGACACGTCTGGCACTGCAGGATTTGAGTCCCTGGCGGCGTAGAGTGTTACTGATGGTAGGCTTTGTTACTTTGGTCCCAGCTCTCTGCAGGTCATTCACTAGGTCCCCCCGTGTGGTTCTGGGATTTTTGCTCACCGTTCTTGTGATCATTTTGACCCCACGGGGTGAGATCTTGCGTGGAGCCCCAGATCGAGGGAGATTATCAGTGGTCTTATATTTACATTTACATTTACGTCATTTAGCAGACGCTCTTATCCAGAGCGACTTACAAATAGGTGCATTCACCTTATAGCCAGTAGTACAACCACTTTACAATGTTTTTTTTTTTGTTGTTGTTTTTTTTAGGGGGGGGGGTTGGGGTAAGGGGGGGGGTAGAAGGATTACTTTATCCTATCCCAGGTATTCCTTAAAGAGGTGGGGTTTCAAATGTCTCCGGAAGGTGGTGAGTAATAATTGCTCCCACAGTTGATTTCTTCAAACCAAGCTGCTTACCTATTGCAGATTCAGTCTTCCCAGCCTGGTGCAGGTCTACAATTTTGTTTCTGGTGTCCTTTGACAGCTCTTTGGTCTTGGCCATAGTGGAGTTTGGAGTGTGACTGTTTGAGGTTGTGGACAGGTGTCTTTTATACTGATAACAAGTTCAAACAGGTAACGAGTGGAGCACAGAGGAGCCTCTTAAAGAAGAAGTTACAGGTCTGTGAGAGCCAGAAATCTTGCTTGTTTATAGGTGACCAAATACTTATTTTCCACCATAATTTGCAAATAAATTCATTAAAAATCCTACAATGTGATTTTCTGGAGAAAAAAAATCTCAATTTGTCTATCATAGTTGACGTGTACCTATGATGAAAATTACAGGCCTCTCTCATCTTTTTAAGTGGGAGAACTTGCACAATTGGTGGCTGACTAAATACTTTTTTCCCCACTGTACATCTACTACTACTGCTAAAGACATGTCTGGTTATTCCAACAAAGAAACAATATAAAGCCATCTGCGCAGTTTTTTCAGTCCTTGGTAAACTGTGTCAGTTAACCAACATACTTAGATACCAGACATACACTATTCTATTGTATTGTATTGTATTGTATTTCTTCCTCCTTTAGAGGATTTTATGGGTATAATGGTTGTAAATCTGAACCCACGTTGTCTGAACTCTTGGAACTGGGAAAGCGTCACTGCTCGCATCCAACTCTATCCTCTTCTCATCTTCGAATCAATTACCCTGGCCTGGAAATCTGTCCAATCAGGGTCAGAAGCTTACATCTCCCATTCTCATCATTGTCATGGAATCCATTTGTCAGTGTTTGGGGCCATATCTTGGTCACCAGCTTAATGAAACTGGCCCATTTGAAATGAAATGTAGTAATGATACATTTTAGCCTTTGTTTTATCTGCTTCCTTCGAGCTCAATACGAGTCGGCAGTCTTGAAGCTTGTCTGTTCGAATGGGGTTGGTGCGTAAGAAAGCGAGACGGGCGAGTGTGTGTGTGTGTGTGTGTGTGTGCGTACGCAGATACAAACTCACACACTTTTTCATAATTCCCTGGCGTGAATGGAACCGATTTTCATTTGCATATATTATTGAATATTCACAGAATGTAAATTCGGCGAAAGCACGTCAAAGCGTATTACTGCTGAGGTCTGAGGCACGCTTTGCTGGGTTATCCGTTTTTACCATTTCCTGTCTTCTGTGTGTTCTTTATTTATTTTCTGTCAAGTTTTCCTCAAAGCAAACATTCCCCCTACGACTCCATGCTTCTTACATATTGCTCAAGGCGTACACATGCTACATCTTCATACATTATGTGCAACAACAAGACTGGTGGATGACATTGGAAATCATGAGAAATGGAGCGTCACTTAAAGTGGCACGATGTGTGTATAATCTTCCTCTTTGAGACAAATCAATGTGTCTTCTCTTTGCCCGGCCCATCTTCAAACTCAATCTCTAGCAGAGGTAGTAAGATATTTGACGGGCTGGAGCTAGATCCATACACACTCACACACATATGGCAGCGCGTCTGTCAGAAAGGAGCATCTCAGATTGGATCTCATTTCGCAGGTGCTCAACCTGAAATTGCTTTGACATTCACATGCAAACATGTGAACTGACATGCTCCTGATGTGGTTACCATGCAAATGACTGGGACCCTCCTCCCCGCTGTGTCTCTCTCTCACACACACACACACGAAGGTACACACACAGAGGTACAGTACACACACATACAGGCAGGCAGGTGCATTCTCTCACACACACACGGTTATAGGGTTATTTGCTGCTGCACGCTGTGCCCATCTTGCCCTCTGTGTCTCCTGTGAGGAGTGACACAACTGTGTGAATGTGTGTGCTGGAGCGTGATGATGATGATGATGGTGATCATCAGTGGATTGCGATCACTCAGGCTTGGACACCACGGATGACTGCAGAGACACACACGACAGTGACACTGACACAGCCCTCCTGCGGTGTCACCCTCTCTCTAGTACACACATGCACTAGAACACACAGGCACACTCAAACAGACACGTCAGTAGTACAATGGGAGACTGGTTAGGCTCAGAGTGTTTGCACATGCTTATAATACATGCTCACGCATGTGCACATGTGTACAGGGGTGAATGGTGTCAAAGGTAGAGAATTGTATATGTATGTGCTGGTGTTTGTGTGTGTGGGGGGCGAGTGAGACGCATGTACTCACGTGTATGTGTATGAATGGCGTAAGTAGGTAGGTAGCGAGGGTGTGTGTGTGTGCGTGCGTGATCTGACCTGGTTGTGGACGTGAATAAATGGCTGGGCGGCCGGGCTAAATGGATGTCATCCATCAGAGAGACGGGACACGAACACACCCCGGAGATGTCATAGCCAATCCCTCCTCAGACACAAGGCTAGATCTGATGGAGGGAGAGAGGGAGAGAGGGAGAGAGAGAGAGAGAGAGAGGGAGAGAGAGAGAGAGAGAGTATAGCAGGTGAATGTGAGAAAAGAGGTGAATGACACACACACTCTTTGACTCAGCCCAAAGACTGCAGGGACCACTTGAATATAGTTAGATAAGAGCATTAGATAAAAAGACTTATCAAATGAAAAGATGCTTTAGAAGGGGAGACCGAGAAATGGATGGAAAGATGAGGGAGTGAATGAATGAACAAATTATTGGAGCACAGTGGGAAAGAAAGGCAGAGTCATTTAGCTAAGAGTTGCAGTCCAGAGCTCTGTTCACAAGAACGTGGAGCTCTCTTGGTGTTCTCTAATCTAATGAAGGGACTGAGTTAGACAGGGAAAGATAGGTCTGGAAAGCAATGGATGAATAGAAAGTTGAACGAAGTGGAGTGAGAGAGGAGTAAGAGGGAGAGAGAGGGGGATAACACAAAGAGCCATTCAGTGAGCAGGGACGGCTGGGGCTGGGAGAGAGCGGGAGAGAGCGGGAGAGAGAGGGAGAGGGACTCATTCACTCACTGTTTAGGCTGAACTCCCCAGTAATTGTCCAGTGTGATTAGGATGGCGAAGGGTATGAGAGGAGCGGTGTAATATTCTGTAATTGAAGCACTCGTCTGCCATTGTTCCACCACACACCGATAAGCCCAGGGAAATGAGGGAGAAAGTGTGAGAGGCGTAGAGGGGGCTGTGAGAAAAGGACGGAGTGAGTGGATTTACATTAGTAAAATATGTCTTCAACATCAGACTTGCAACTTTTCTCAGTGTTTACACTAGCCTTGGATGTGGTGTGGCCAAAGCCACAATTCTGCTTCACGTGTGACTTCAGCTATTAGCATACCGTAAATACCATAGTATATAGACATACAAAATAAGGATAGCAATTTCAACTATACAGGAGCTTCTCATCTAAACCATGTTGCATATAGTGTTGCACACTTGATTAATGCAAGGGTTCACAAATGTGTGCATATTCTAAAAGTCTTTCATTTTCAATTTGGCTAACAGAGCAAAAATGCTGTCTACTGGTATGAAGGTAATTATTGCAGGGACTTGTGGTGTGGGAGAGGCGTTGTCTTTACACTGTACCACTCAGAGGGGGGTATACGTTGTCGATGTCCCCCACACTACCTCTGGAAGTAGTGTGGGGGATATCCCTTAAAGAGAGATTTTAATCTAGATCGGTCTCTTTTTACTACAGAAGTATCTCTCCTTGACCTAAGTTGTGTCATCAAAGTAGTGTAGTGTAAAAAAGAAGATGAGAGGTGGAGGAGTTAGAGAGGAGGCAGGGAGGTTAGAGAGGGGAGAAAAATAAGGGGGGAGGCAAGTATGAGTAGGGGGAGTATGAAAGAGAGAGAGGAGGGAGAAAATAAAGCTTTGTATACAGTGTATCCCTTCAAAACCTGTGTCTTTTCTGCTCTTGTTTCTTCAATCAATCAATCAATTTTATTTTATATAGCCCTTCTTACATCAGCTAATATCTCGAAGTGCTGTACAGAAACCCAGCCTAAAACCCCAAACAGCTAGTAATGCAGGTGTAGAAGCACGGTGGCTAGGAAAAACTCCCTAGAAAGGCGAAAGCCTAGGAAGAAACCTAGAGAGGAACCAGGCTATGAGGGGTGGCCAGTCCTCTTCTGGCTGTGCCGGGTGGAGATTATAACAGAACCATGCCAAGATGTTCAAAAATGTTCATAAGTGACAAGCATGGTCAAATAATAATCAGGAATAAATCTCAGTTGGCTTTTCATAGCCGATCATTAAGAGTTGAAAACAGCAGGTCTGGGACAGGTAGGGGTTCCATAACCGCAGGCAGAACAGTTGAAACTGGAATAGCAGCAAGGCCAGGCGGACTGGGGACAGCAAGGAGTCACCACGGCCGGTAGTCCCGACGTATGGTCCTAGGGCTCAGGTCTCTCAGTTGGCTTTTCATAGCCGATCATTAAAGAGTTGAAAACAGCAGGTCTGGGACAGGTAGGGGTTTCGTAGCCGCAGGCAGAACAGTTGAAACTGGAATAGCAGCAAGGCCAGGCGGACTGGGGACAGCAAGGTGTCATCATGCCCGGTAGTCCTGACGTATGGTCCTAGGGCTCAGGTTCTCAGAGAGAAAGAGAGAACGAGAGAATTAGAGAGAGCATACTTAAATTCACACAGGACACTGGATAAGACAGGAGAAGTACTCCAGGTATAACCAACTAACCCCAGCCCCCCGACACATAAACTACTGCAGCATAAATACTGGAGGCTGAGACAGGAGCGGTCCGGAGACACTGTGGCCCCATCCGAAGAAACCCCGGACAGGGCCAAACAGGAAGGATATAACCCCACCCACTCCGCCAAAGCACAGCCCCCCGCACCACTAGAGGGATATCCCCAACCACCAACTTACAATCCTGAGACAAGGCCGAGTATAGCCCACAGAGGTCTCCACCACAGCACAAACCAAGGGGGGCGCCAACCCAGACAGGAAGATCACGTCAGTAACTCAACCCACTCAAGTGACGCACCCCTCCCAGGGACGGCATGAAAGAGCACCAGCAAGCCAGTGACTCAGCCCCTGCAACAGGGTTAGAGGCAGAGAACCCCAGTGGAGAGGGGAACCGGCCCGGCAGAGACAGCAAGGGCTGTTCGTTGCTCCAGCCTTTCCGTTCACCTTCACACTCCTGGGCCAGACTACACTCAATCATATGACCTACTGAAGAGATAAGTCTTCAGTAAAGACTTAAAGGTTGAGACCGAGTCTGCGTCTCTCACATGGGTAGGCAGACTGTTCCATAAAAATGGAGATCTATAGGAGAAAGCCCTGCCTCCCGCTGTTTGCTTAGAAATTCTAGGGACAATTAGGAGGCCTGCGTCTTGTGACCGTAGCGTACGTATTGGTATGTACGGCAGGACCAACTCGGAAAGATAGGTAGGAGCAAGCCCATGTAACGCTTTATAGGTTAACAGTAAAACCTTGAAATCAGCCCTTGCCTTAACAGGAAGCCAGTGTAGGGAAGCTAGCACTGGAGTAATATGATCAAATTTCTTGGTTCTAGTCAGGATTCTAGCAGCCGTATTTAGCACTAACTGAAGTTTATTTAGTGCTTTATCCGGGTAGCCGGAAAATAGAGCATTGCAGTAGTCTAACCTAGAAGTAACAAATGCATGGATTAATTTTTCTGCATCATTTTTGGACAGAAAATTTCTGATTTTTGCAATGTTACGTAGATGGAAAAAAGCTGTCCTTGAAACAGTCTTGATATGTTCGTCAAAAGAGAGATCAGGGTCAAGAGTAACACCGAGGTCCTTCACAGTTTTATTTGAGACGACTTTACAACCATCTAGATGAATTGTCAGATTTAACAGAAGATCTCTTTGTTTCTTGGGACCTAGAACAAGCATCTCTGTTTTGTCCGAGTTTAAAAGTAAAAAGTTTTCAGCCATCCACTTCCTTATGTCTGAAACACAGGCTTCTAGCGAGGGCAATTTTGGGGCTTCACCATGTTTCATTGAAATGTACAGCTGTGTGTCATCCGCATAGCAGTGAAAGTTAACATTATGTTTTCGAATAACATCCCCAAGAGGTAAAATATATAGTGAAAATATAGTTTCTTCCTGTGTTTGTGTTTCAGCACGTCTCTCTCTCTGTCTGTGTGTTTCTCTTGAGCCGCAGGCTGCTTCAATAGGCCTTTGATTACAATGATGACATCTCTCAGCAGCAGCCTCCCTCTTTGATTGTGATGTAAGGTCCTGTTTGTGTAGATGATGCAACCATTGTTTGCAATGTCGTCGTTGCGGCTTTAGTTATTTGCTGTGTTGGGTTTTAGCCCCCAGATTGTGCTGAGAACACTGAGGCTTTCACTTGTTTTGTCTCTCTGTTTTATGGTTACAGGGACAGTTAGGGAAACACTGGCATTAAAAGGAGTGGTCCTGTAGCTCAGTTGGTAGAGCATGGCGCTTGCAACGCCAGGATAGCGGGTTTGATTCCTGGGACCACCCGTATGTAAAATGTATGCAGCCATGACTGTTAGTCGCTTTGGATAAAAGCGAACCATACTAGACCAGACTACTAGACTACATTAGGTTGGGTTATGCATTGCTGCAGTCATTGTACAGTGCTACATCTAGCATGTCCCCTCCATTAGCACTAGGTGTGACTGTGACTGTGATCAGTCATTCCTCCCCAGCCGTCTGTCTGATCCCCAGGACCTTTTAAAATGGCCCTCTTCCTCCCCCTGGAATGGGGATTTATTCCATTGGTTAGCCCGTCTTTCATCAATTAGCATTAACAGCAGAGAGCCAGTGATCTGAATATGGGGCCATAAATTATTGATTCCACCCCCCCCCTTCCATCCATCCATCCCTCCCTTCCTCCGCCCGCAAATCTAACCCTGACATTTGGATGTGAGACAGAAAAATGACGGCCTGAAATAATGACGACCATTTGGGGTGTGGTGGAGGTGTGTGTCGATTGGGGGGAAGAGTTTGTGTCGATCGGTGTGTGTGTCACCTTGGTGCGAGTGTGTGTGTGTACTTAGCTTTTTGTGGGGGTTTGTGTGTGCAAAGCAAACCTCTTTTAGCGTTATTAATATTCATTAATACATCCTGTCAGAAAGGCACAGAAACAATTCATTGCTCACATTTACTGTATTAAGTGCTTCACGATTTATTAATGTGCCTCAGTGAAAGCGGGGGAGAGAGGAAGAAAGAGGGGGAGAGAGGAGGAAGAGAGAGCACTGTAATGTTATCTCTCCAACAAAGACAAAGCATTGTAAAGCTATACACCTGTATTTGTCACCAGTCAAATGATTCTATTTAATTTTGGTTTTGCATAGTGAGAATGGGTGGCCACGTTCTGTCCATTTTTCTTACCTCCGTTCAGATTGGACATTGCATTAGCAAACAGTACTGTATATAGGCCTAGCTTGACAAATCTACAATTTGACCTAGCTAACAGCTTGGAAAATGGTAACCTGTGCCAACCCGTCCGAGAGTATTGACAACAACGTGGGTGTGCGTTTGACCTCTCTACTGCTCCCTCTGTGTGACTGCCTCCTCCATAACATCCTGTTTGACTCCACAACTGGCTGCTTAGCATCTCTTTCTCTTCACTATACAGTATCTCTGTTGTATATTTAGCCACCAGGCAGTTGGCATAGCTCAGCGTTATAGTGCTTGTTTTATTCAAACTTGAAGTATATTATATGACCTTTCTCTCTTTATCCTAGTGTGCTGACTCCCTCACCCTCTCGCTCTCTTTCTCTCTCAAACTCTCTGCTTGAGCTATGTACTATATGCATGGCCCCTTTTCCCTCACTCCCCCTCTTTCCTTTGATCTTTCCTTATGCTTATTTGCTGTTAGCCCTTGACTAACTGTCCCTTCACCCTGTCTGCTGAGCTGATTCACTTCTTCTCTCCTAGAGGAACTTGGCTCGACCCACCATTATGAATCTGTGTTATTAGACCATGAGGGTCCATGTATTATATAATCCCAGTGCATTAGCAGTAGGATGGGGAACAGCAGTGATGATGATGGTGATCATAATGGGAAGAGAGGGCATGCTTGAGGTTTTAATGTAGGAATGCTGTTGGGGATCCGGTGACAGAGAGGGGAGCAGCGCTCAATGATTTCACACACATTACCACCCGGAGCACTGGCACGGCAAGCGGAAAATGAACCCCGGTGAGAGTGGAAAAGAGTTGGTGTGTATGCGTGCGTGCACGTATGTGCGTGCTTGTGCAATGTGTGTGCAGTCACTTTCTCCTGCTCTCTTTTTCTATCGCTCTTTTCCCTCCCTCTCTCTTCCTCTCTGTACCCTCAGCCCCAGATGAAACAGAGTTGTGTAATAAGGAGTTGTCAGAAGAGCCGTTAACACGCAAGAAAGAAGGGAGATGACAGAATGAATTACAGAAGGAGAGGACGAGGGTCAAGTAGTTAAGCAGCTCGGTGCCTGAAGAGAGATTGGACAGCATGTGTTGGTTCTGTACTGACTAGCTGGTCAAGTTCTATTGACCATATGTTAGGCTTAGAGGCTCAACGTCATGTGTTAGTTAGACTGATGTTCAGCTGACTGACTCATCAAATCTCGCCTTTCTTCTCAATCAGTTTCTCTTTCTCCCTTTCGCTTTCTCTAGCCATTTCATATACGCTCTCTCTCTCTCCCCTTCCTCCTAGTCCTCTTTCTCTCTCTCAAAAGGCATAATTAGCTTGAAAGTACTTACCCCATGTCGCTAAACCATTCAGTACTTTACAGCCGTTTTAAAACATACACCAACTGAAATAATAAAACCATGTCATGAGTTTTTAATGCATATTTGTTTCTCTCTCTTTCCCTTTCTCTCTTTCGCTCTCTCTCTGTTCTCAGCGTGTCCCCCTGGCTCGTACAAGATGTCTTCCAGACAGCAGGAGTGTTTTCCATGCCCGGCCAACAGTGTGGCAGAGGAGGAAGGCTCAGTGGTGTGTGTGTGTGAGGAGGACCACTTCAGGACCCCCCTGGACAACCCCTCTGCCCCCTGCACCCGTAAGAGACACACAGACGCACAAACACACCTGTCCCTATGCAACTCCTCATCTGATTTATATCACTCTGTCCTGTCACCTCTCCTCTAGCCATATCACCCTGTCATTCCTCTTTTCAGTCTCTCCCTATGTCCTTCACTTCCTCTCTGACCATGATCCCTCCACCCTCCAACCCCCCCACTAACGTTGTCCCCACACCCCTCCCCTTCCCGAACCTCATCACTTCAGTATTCCCTCTCCCGCTTTCTCTCTAACCCATCCCTGCTCCATCCCTCCATCCATCAGGTAACCCAATCCCGCCATCCTTAACCCTACCCCTCTATCGTTCCCCTATACCCTTCATACTTCACCCATCAATCCTCTACTAAATCTACATCTTCCCTCTTCACCCTTCCATCACACCTTCATCCTTCACCTCTCCCCTCCACAAACACACACACACATCCCCCACCACACTAAATGCCAAAACCTCCAACGAAGACGCACATTCTAATCCAATTCCATACCGGCCCGCCAGGGGCAGCCATATTGATCGAACATCTAATCCTCTGTAGTGTTGATGGTTAAATACACACACGCCACCTAATTTAATCCACCTGATAAGCTTCTTGAAAAATGTTCTCTATAGCGCTATAATATACCAGACAATAAAACACAGAGGTCAGTAAGTTGAGTGTATTCATTCTCGGCCCGGATCAGCTCTAGTTTTTATAGCTCTGTAATTAGAAGGTTTAATCACAATATTGATTCCTGGTGCTTTTATATCTACAAGGGGCAGCCAGTGATAACATTTATAGCGCTGTAATTACCACATTAATTACAATATTGATTCAGTAATTGTGATCATCTCCTGATACCACCAAGCTATTGTGTGGCGAGAGGGAGGGAGACAGACAGATGAATGGAGAGGGGGAGTAGAACTTAAGAGTTGTGAAGAAGTGTGAGATGGAAAGAGGGAGACTAAGAGGAACTTTGAGAGAAAGAGAGCGAGGGAGAGAGAGTATGGAAAATAAGGAATATAAAGGCCCAGCTGTGTGCACACGTATGTGCGTACTCATGCCTGCGCATGTGTGTGTTAATGAATAAGTGAAGGTGTGCTGCTCTCTGCGTGCTGATGAACACGTCACACACCACAGCTGTGCCCCGCTTCTGGCCACACGCCCCTGTTACCATGTTACATAACCTCACCGAGAGAGACACACACTGACACACACACACACATTGACTCACTCACTCATTATCAGGATGGCGCCGGAGGGATTAGCGGCTATTTTACGGGCTCCTGACCAATTGTGCTATTTTGTGTATTTTTGGGGCGCTGATCTTAACTCTTTTTGGGTACATAATGTTTCCACTATCGTTTCCTTAGACTGAAAAGAGCTTCTAGGCATCAGAACAGCTATCACTAACGTCGATTTGGATGAGGACTTCTATTTCAATGAGTTGGAGGCGAAAGACATATTGATTATCGCGGACCAGGCACAAATTCCTGAAAGTCGAAGAATTGGATTGAGGTCTGGGCTGTGACTAGGCCATTCCAAGACATTTAAATGTTTCCCCTTAAACCACTCGAGTGTTGCTTTAGCAGTATGCTTAGGGTCATTGTCATGCTGGAAGGTGAACCTCC
Organism: Coregonus clupeaformis; assembly: GCF_020615455.1. Lineage (NCBI taxonomy): Eukaryota > Metazoa > Chordata > Actinopteri > Salmoniformes > Salmonidae > Coregonus > Coregonus clupeaformis. Next base: position 8,307,122 of record NC_059199.1, on the reverse strand, counting down.
GTCCCAGTCTCAAATCTCTGGTAGACTGAAACAGGTTTCCCTCAAGAGTGGCGCAGTGGTCTAAGGCACTGCATCGCAGTGCTAGCTGTGCCACTAGAGATCCTGGTTCGAATCCAGGCTCTGTTGTAGCCGGCCGCGACCGGGAGACCCATGGGGCGGCGCACAATTGTCCCAGCGTCGTCCAGGGTAGGGGAGGGAATGGCCGGCAGGGATGTTTGTAGAGCATGGCGTTTGCAACGCCAGGGTTGTGGGTTCGATTCCCACGGGGGGGCCAATATGAAAAAATAAAATTATATATATAAAATGTATGCACTCTGGATAAGAGCGTCTGCTAAATGACTAAAATGTAAATGTAAGAATTTCCCTGTATTTAGCGCCATCCATCATTCCTTCAATTCTGACCAGTTTCCCAGTCCCTGCCGATCGAAAAACATCCCCACAGCATGATGCTGCCACCACCATGCTTCACTGTGGGGATGGTGTTCTCGGGGTGATGAGAGGAGTTGGGTTTGCGCCAGACATTTTCCTTGATGGCCAGAAACCTCAATTTTAGTCTCATCTTACCAGTGTACCTTCTTCCATATGATTGGGGAGTCTCCCACATGCCTTTTGGCAAACACCAAACGTGTTTTCTTATTTTTTTATTTAAGCAATGGCTTTTTTCTGGCCACTCTTCCGTAAAGCCCAGCTCTGTGGAGTGTACGGCTTAAAGTGGTCCTATGGACAGATACTCCAATCTCCGCTGTGGAGCTTTGCAGCTCCTTCAGGGTTATCTTTGGTCTCTTTGTTGCCTCTCTGATTAATGCCCTCCTTGCCTGGTCTGTGAGTTTTGGTGGGCGGCCCTCTCTTGGCAGGTTTGTTGTGGTGCCATATTCTTTCCATTTTTTAAATAATGGATTTAATGGTGCTCCGTGGGATGTTCAACGTTTCAGATATTTTTTTATAACCCAACCCCGATCTGTACTTCTCCACAACTTTGTCCCTGACCTGTTTGGAGAGCTCCTTGGTCTTCATGGTGCTGCTTGCTTGGTGGTGCCCCTTGCTTAGTGGTGTTGCAGACTCTGGGGCCGTTCAGAACAGGTGTATATATACTGAGATCATGTGACACTTAGATTGCACACAGGTGGACTTTATTTAACTAATTATGTGACTTCTGAAGGTAATTGGTTGCACCAGATCTTATTTAGGGGATTCATAGCAAAGGGGGTGAATACATATGCACGCACCACTTTTCCGTTATTTATTTTGTAAAATTCTTTTAAACAAGTTATTTTTTAAATTTCACTTCACCAATTTGGGCTATTTTGTATATGACCATTACATGAAATCGAAATAAAAATAAATTTAAACTACAGGTTGTAATGCAACAAAATAGGAAAAACCCCAAGGGAGATGAATACTTTTGCAAGGCACTGTATCCTCAAAAAGTTCTACATAAGCACCATTGAGAGCATCTTGACTGGCTGCATCACCACTTGGTATGGAGACTGCTTGGCATCCGACTGCAAGGTGCTACAGAGGGTAGTGCGTACGGCCCAGTACATCACTGGGGCCGACCTCCCTGCTATCCAGGACCTCTATAGTAGGCAGTGTAAGAGGAAGGCCCTAAAAATTGTCCAAGACTCCAGCCACCCAAGTCATAAACTGTTCTCTCTGCTACCGTACGGCAAGCGGTACCGATGCACCAAGTGTGGAATCAACAGGACCCTGAACAGCTTCTACCCCCAAGCTATAAGACTGCTAAATAGTTAGTTAAATAGTTACCCGGAATATCTGCATTTACCCACCCTTTTTGCAGTAACTCTTTTGACTCATCACATACGCTGCTGTTACTGTTTATTATCTATCCATTGCCTAGTCACTTTATCCCTACCTATAGTACATATCTACCTCAATTACCTCGTACCCCTGCACATCGACTCGGTACTGGTACCCCGTGTATATAGCCAAGTTATCATTACTCATAGTGTATTTATTCCTTGTGTTGTTATTTTTCTATTTATAAATGTTTTTCTGCGTTGTTGGGTAGGGCGCTTATGTAAGCATTTCACTGTTAGTCGACGCCTGTTGTTTACTAACCATTTGATTTGGCACACACCGACACACACTCTACCACTCCCTGTCACCCCCACACGTTAATCACCCCTCTCTACACATACACATTCATTTTTACCACAGAGATACTGTATGCACTGTCAATTACCCACATTAGCCTTACACACACCATCACCACTACATTATTGATATCCTTTAATGGACCAATACCTTCATGTTACGTCCATCTGTTCAAACATGCACGGTTACAGCACTGCGTCATATAAATTATTTTACATGTATAGTTCAAGGCCTTGAAAGTGAACATTCTGTGTGCGTGTGTGCATGAGTGTCCACGTTACTGGTTGACCATTGGGTCAAAATGGAATGAGGAGGTGAAGAGAGGACGCTACGTAGGACTATTGAGATGCACCCGTCGTATTTCACATTTGATAAGAGAGGATTCTCATTCCGCAAGCATTTGTTCCTACCATGACTGTTGACATAAGTAATAGACAGTCCCTTCTCTCTGCAATCTCACACACACACATACACAACCACATACACTCTCTCTGGCTCTCACTCACACAGACACACACCATATACACACACAGCTTTACACTTCACCATCACTGATAGAAATGCCTTTTGTGTGTTTTATTTCTCAATCCACCGTAAGATACGGTGGTTAGTAGTTCAGGGACTGTCTAGAAAACACTAGTGAATAAAGATAGTCTGCGAGCAGCATATTATATCCGTCTCTCACCTACGGCTCCTTTGTTCTGTCATCATAAACACACTCATATTTCATCTAGACCAGGCAAGCTGCTTTCGTTGCTTTGGCTAAAGTCTTGTTTTCTCTCTGTTTCCCCCTGCTCCATGCACAGTCCCAAATCCCTTCCTCGTCTCAATCCTATCAAAGTATTATATATGCATCATAGCCAGATGTGTACTAGCACAATAACACCATGTAACTAGCATATTGTGGTGGACCACACTTTGAGAATGGACTACAGGGTGAAGTGTTCTATAGTAATTGGTTGGCACTGGTTTTAATGGTGAATATGCTGAATTTAATTACTGAGCAATTGGGTCGAAATCAGTGCAATCGGACGTACACACGTCCATAGTCATTCACTCATACAGATGTCTAATGTACTGGTATCGTACCTAGTCTGCTTTGACTGTTACGTCGTCGCTTTGCTGCACGGTATACCGCTGTTATCTTGGTCAGGTCGTTATTGTAAATGACTTACCTGGTTAAATAATAAAATAATTAAAACCTACTACAGCACTGTATGTAGTAAGTATGTCATACATAAGACTTATGCCATATAAATGCTTAACACTTTCATACATCATACAGGAGCCATAAGAAAAGCACTAAAAGTGACTAGAACATGAATCATGTATATTTAACTATGAATTACGTTTATATTTCCACTTATTCTCCCTCCCAGGCCCCCCCTCTCCTCCCAAAGACTTGGTCTACACCCTCAAGCAGTCCACCCTGATCCTGAAGTGGGGCGCGCCAACGGACACGGGCGGCAGGGGGGACCTGACCTACAGCGTGGGCTGCCGCCGGTGCATGGGACTGCAGTGTGAGCCGTGCGGGGCCAGCGTGGGCTTCATGCCCCAGCAGAGCGGGGTGACCGAGCGCACGGTCACCGTGGTCAACCTCATGGCCAACTCCAACTACACGTTTACGGTCGAGGCCCTCAACGGAGTGTCAGAGCTTTTGCCCAACAAGAGGTTCTACACACAGGTCAACGTGTCAACTAGTGTGCCAGGTTAGTGGAAGCTGTGTTCTCACACACACACACACACACACACACACAGAGGGGCGCACACACACATCACACTGATTCTCGTACTTTACCCTCAAATCAGAAACACCACGAACGTATGAGAACAAAGGAGTGCCCAAAAGCACACTGTACACAAACTCTGAACTGATTACACGCACACCATCAGCTCAGCGCCCCTCTCCTCTCGGCGCTAGCTAAAAGACTCCCATCATCACAGTGGAGCCATCTCATTTTCATCAGCACCCTTCACAAAGACATTAACCAGAGGCTTTAAAAAAGCACTCAGCAAAGTGTTCCTGTCAACTGCAACAGACACGCAACGCACCCAGCAATCCCCCCTATGATATGGAGTAGCTCGACTGCGAAAAGACTCAACACCCCCCAACTTGTCTGAATTCGCAGGCTGATATTTCGCAAACATTGACCTGCTGTATGGAAAAAAATTAAAAATGTAATGTGTCCTTTGCATATGCAGAGGAAAGAGGCATTCAAAGCCCTTGAAGTGAGAGCATGTTTTGTACTCTAATTGTTAATTAGTGGAAGCAAATGCAATGCATTATGGAGTTTGTATTAATGCACATTTGGAAATGGAACGCCAGCACATTGGATGATCCACGGTTGGGGTAAAGTGACGTCAGGCACACACACACACACACACACACACACACACACAAAGGAGAGTTATCACGATGGCTTCATCACACCAAATGTTTTACTCCAATAGAGTCATGATTTGGTAAAGGAGGAGATATGTTTTGGTGGGGTGTGTGCCTGTGAGTGTAAGCTTGTGAAAGTGTGTGTGTGTGCAAGTGTGAATTTGTGTGTGAGAGAGAGAGAGTGTGTGTGAAAATGAGTTTGTGTGTACGTGCATGCGTGCATGCATCTGAATGTGTTTGTACGTACAGTTGAAGTCGGAAGTTTACATACACCTTAGCCAAATACATTTAAACTCAGTTTTTCACAATTCCTGAAATGTAATCCTAGTAAAAATTCCCTGTCTTAGGTCAGTTAGGATCACCACTTTATTTTAAGAATTTGAAATGTCAGATTAATAGTAGAGAGAATGATTTCTTTCAGCTTTTATTTCTTTCATCACATTCCCAGTGGGTCAGAAGTTTACATACACTCAATTAGTATTTGGTAGCATTGCCTTTAAATTGTTTAACTGGGGTCAAACGTTTCGGGTAGCCTTCCACAAGATTCCCACAATAAGTTGGGTGAATTTTGGCCCATTCCTCCTGACAGAGCTGGTGTAATTGAGTCAGGTTTGTAGGCCTCCTTGCTCGCACACACTTTTTCAGTTCTGCCCACAAATTTTCTATAGGATTGAGGTCAGGGCTTTGTGATGGCCACTCCAATACCTTGACTTTGTTGTCCTTAAGCCATTTTGCCACAACTTTGGAAGTATGCTTGGGGTCGTTGTCCATTTGGAAGACCCATTTGCGACCAAGCTTTAACTTCCTGACTGATGTCTTGAGATGTTGCTTCAATATATCCACATAATTTTCCTTCCTCATGATGCCATCTATTTTGTGAAGTGCACCAGTCCCTCCTGCAGCAAAGCACCCCCACAGCATGATGCTGCCACCCCTGTGCTTCACGGTTGGGATGGTATTCTTCAGCTTGCAAGCATCCCCCTTTTTCCTCCAAACATAACGATGGTCATTATGGCCAAACAGTTCTATTTTTGTTTCATCAGACCAGAGGACATTTCTCCAAAAAGTACAATCTTTGTCCCCATGTGCAGTTGCAAACCGTAGTCTTCTTTCTCTCAATCGATCTTTCTCTCTTCCTCTCTCCCTTTCACCTTCTCTGCTCGCCGTTCTTTCTTTTCCCCGTGTCATACCCAAGCCCATACCACCCCCCCCCTCCTCCTCCTCCTCTCTCTCCCTCTCTAACCAGCCCTACTAATTTAGACATAAATCTCCCTGGTCCAGAGAGTGGAACTGGGGTCTTTCTCATTGTGTGCTTCTCTGAGTGCTTCCTGCCCGGGGCCTTTCTACATTAAGAAGGAGAGACTGCCAGTTTATGCCCTGTGCATATTTTAGGCTAATCCACTCTGTATAAAGCTGCTCCCACTAGTCCCCACCCAGCCAATGAACTATAAATCCTTCGCCAGCAAACTGCTGCACTCCCTTCAAGGTTAGAGATAAACATTCTCGGCAAGCCATGTGTAGACTGTGGCATTTTCGCTCTGTTTCTCTCCTTCATTCTCTCTGCCTCTCTCTCTCTCCTCAATGGCTGTCACGACTTAGTTGATGTATGGCTATTATGGGCTGTAAGAAGCCATGTCCTTCTGTTTGTTGTCACGGAGATTGAGTGGGTTGGAGAGTGACATATTCCCGAGACTGAGACCGAGAGACAGATTGGAGGGATTTTCTATTGACGTGACTTTGTGTGTGTGACATTTTTGCGAGAGGTGTATGCGTGGTGTTTATATGATCATACATCCTGTAAATGTGTATATGTGGCTACTAAGGATGTTATGAGCAGGTAGAGTGATGATATTACTGTTTACACACTTGTACGGTGTCTGCTTGTGTGAGTGAGTAAAGTATGTGAATAGTTGCAAAATGTAGGTTGGGTTCTGTTTGGCACGTGTGTTACGGATACAGGTATCCTGTGTCTTTTTGTGTTTTTCCTCTCCTTCTGCCCTAATCACAGGTGTCCTGTATGTTCCTGATTGGTGGTCGTTGGGGTGTCTGCTGATTGCTAAGGTGGACCAATCAGTGAACATTCCTCTGCATTGCACCACCTGTTGCTGGTTTTTCAATCACACATCCCATTGTTTAAAAGCCGGTCAGTTGTGTTTGTTGTTGGAGACTATTTCCGTATGTGAGTATGGATACTGTGGTGTCCTGTGTTTTGTTTACTCACTAAGTTGCTGGTTACTCTGTTTGGTAACTTTGTTAAGACTACTTTTCGTATGTGAGTATGGATACTGTGGTGTCCTGTGTTTTTGTGTACTCACTCATTTGCTGGTTACTCTGTTTGGTAACTTTGTGTGTTTCTGGGAAAAGGGGAATTTAAGCAAGTTGCCCTTGGGCGTACATTACCCGTAGGAAGAAATCTGTCTAAAAACACTAGTTAGACCTGAGCGGACCACCCACTGTACTTTTGTATGATTAGCAGTAGCTTAGCGGTTCTTGAGGCAGGCAAGATCAGTTTAGGGGTGTTTTATACTATTGTTTCATTTCTTGGGTCCTGCTCAGCCCTTTTTCCCAAACCTTTACTGTGTGTTTAAAAATAAACCTTTTATGTTTGACGGTAGTTTATGGTTGTCGTGTAGTTTTTGTTCTCACTGTTCCATGTCATCATTCTAATGTGCATGAATTATGTTACGGGTCTCTTCTCCATCCACCCTAGATGTTTAAAGCCACGGGGTTCGTAACAACGTGCATTATACACCCACCATTGGCACACATCGCCTCCGATCACCAACAAAGCATGACCAAACCTCCGGTACACTCAGCTCCCCTAGAAGGTTAAGCGTGCTAACGCCCTTGGTGCATCCTGAAACAATACCCCATAAAAAGCCCACTGACCTTTATGAATACTGCATAAGTGACTGAGCACAGGCCTCTACGCCTTTTTTCACCCTCTCTCTCTCCTCCCTATCCCCCTCTCTCACTCTCTCTCTCTCTCTCCTCCTTATCCCCCTGTCTCACGTGCAGCTGTAGCGTATTGGGGCTGCTTGTGTGGCTAAGCCTGTTAGCTGGAGGTGGGGGCGCCAGGTTTTGGCCTCTGCTCCTCTAATCTAAAAGAGGGGTTATTTAGCCTGCAGGCTACAGCTCCTAGTGTGTGTGGGTGTGTGTGTGTGTAAAAGCACACAGTGAAAGTAGAGCCTGTGGACTAGCTAAGAACTGGGGATAGGTGGAAGGCGGTCTGTCCCCTGAAAAGCCCCCAAAGGAAGGCGGGTGTGCGCACACGTACACACACACACACACACACACCCTGACCGAAACGATTTCCCCTGAATGGAGAGAGCGAGGGAGAGGGGGTTTATCGGTACTCCACAGACCCTCAAGGGGGGTTGGGGTGGAGGGTTGGATAGATGGATGGAACGGAGGACAGGGGTTGGGTAAATGGGGATCAATCCTGCCCAAATGGGCTCATGGGACCCATCATCCAGCTGTGGATTAGATACGTGTGTGCGTGTGTGTGTACTAGGCCTACTGTATATGTGGTGTGTCTTTGTTAGAGTGTCCGTGCGTGTCTTATCATGCTTTAATTGTGCATGTGTCGTTTCTGTATGAGAGCGAGAGAATATCATGCCTGTGTGTGTGTGGTGTGCGTCCAAAGGATGCAATTGTGTAGGATAATCTATTGCGCAACACCCAACGATATTTTCATTACTATTATTCAGATTAACAAGATCTGGTGATCTGGTTATGAAATGTCTTGACTATAAGTCCACAGCCCTATTTGGACAGGACTAGACAGGGTTATTAGAGATGTTGGTTATGTATAGTGCATTCGGAAAGTAATCAGACCCCTTGACTTTTTCCACATTTTGATATGTTACAGCCTTATTCTAAAATGGATTAAATGTTGTTTTTCATCAATCTACTCACAATACCCCATAATGACAAAGCAAAAACACGTTTTTAATTCCAAATAAAAAACGGAAATATTACATTTACATAAGTATTCAGACCCTTTACTCAGTACTTTGTTGAAGCACCTTTGGCAGCGATTACAGGCTCATCTTCTTGGGTATGACGCTACAAGCTTGGCACACCTGTATTTGGGGAGTTTCTCCCATTCTTCTCTGCAGATCCTCTCAAACTCTGTCAGGTTGGATGGGGAGCGTCGCTGCACAGCTATTTTCAGGTCTCTCCAGAGATGTTAAATCGGGTTCAAGTCTGGGCTCTGGCTGGGCCACTCAAGGACATTCAGAGACTTGTCCCGAAGCCACTCCTGCGTTCTCTTGGCTGTGTGCTTAGGATCGTTTTCCTGTTGGAAGGTGAACCTTTGCCCCAGTCTGAGATCCTAAGCACTTTCGAGCAGGTTTTCATTAAGGATCTCTCTGTACTTTGCTCCGTTCATCTTTCCCTCCCAGTCCCTGCCACTGAAAAACATCCCCACAGCATGATGCTGCCACCACCATGCTTCACCGTAGGGATGGTGCCAGGTTTCCTCCAGACGTGACACTTGGCATTCAGGCCAAAGAGTTCAATCTTGGTTTCATCAGACCAGAAAATCTTGTTTCTCATGTTCTGAGAGTCCTTTAGGTGCCTTTTGGCGAACTCCAAGCGGGCTATCATGTGCCTTTTACTGAGGAGTCTGATTGGTGGAGTGCTGCAGAGATGGTTGTCCTTCTGGAAGGTTCTCCCATCTCCACAGAGGAACTCTGGAGCTCTGTCAGAGTGACCATCGGGTTCTTGGTCACCTCCCTGACCAAGGCCCTTCTCCCCCGATTGCTTAGTTTGGCCGGGCGGCCAGCTCTAGAAAGAGTCTTGGTGGTTCCAAACTTCTTCCATTTAAGAATGATGGAGGCCACTGTGTTCTTGGGGACCTTCAATGCTGCAGACATTTTTTGGTACCCTTCCCCAGATCTGTGCCTCGACACAATCCTGTCTCGGAGCTCTACGGACAATTCCTTCGACCTCCTGGCTTGGTTTCTGCTCTGACATGCACTGTCAACTGTGGGACCTTATATAGACAGGTGTGTGTCTTTCCAAATCATGTCCAATCAATTGAATTTACCACATCTGTACTCCAATCAAATTGTAGAAACATCTCAAGGATGATCAATGGAAACAGGATGCACCTGAGCTCATTTTCGAATCTCATAGCAAAGGGTCTGAATACTTAAGTAAATAAGGTATTTCAGTTACTTTTTTATATATTATTTTGCAAACATTTCTTAAAACCTGTTTTTGCTTTGTCATTATTTGGTATTGTGTGTAGATTGAGGAACGAAAATAATTGTATCCATTTTAAAATAAGGCTGTAACGTAACAAAATGTGGAAAAGGTCAAGTGGTCTGAATACTTTCTGAATGCCCTGTAATTATTATCCCAGCATGTGCCTTATTCCAAACTGCCCCCTGTAATTCTTAATTTTTTTCATTTAATTGAGTTTTATGAAGGAAGCCTGGAGGTTTTTATACTAGGCGTGAAGATATTTAAACATATCTAGACGGTAAAATGCTACACTGATACAGTGGGGGAAAAAGTATTTAGTCAGCCACCAATTGTGCAAGTTCTCCCACTTAAAAAGATGAGAGAGGCCTATAATGTTCATCATAGGTACACGTCAACTATGACAGACAAATTGAGGAAAAAAAATCCAGAAAATCACATTGTAGGATTTTTAATGAATTTATTTGCAAATTATGGTGGAAAATAAGTATTTGGTCACCTACAAACAAGCAAGATTTCTGGCTCTCACAGACCTGTAACTTCTTCTTTAAGAGGCTCCTCTGTCCTCCACTCGTTACCTGTATTAATGGCACCTGTTTGAACTTGTTATCAGTATAAAAGACACCTGTCCACAACCTCAAACAGTCACACTCCAAACTCCACTATGGCCAAGACCAAAGAGCTGTCAAAGGACACCAGAAACAAAATTGTAGACCTGCACCAGGCTGGGAAGACTGAATCTGCAATAGGTAAGCAGCTTGGTTTGAAGAAATCAACTGTGGGAGCAATTATTAGGAAATGGAAGACATACAAGACCACTGATAATCTCCCTCGATCTGGGGCTCCACGCAAGATCTCACCCCGTGGGGTCAAAATGATCACAAGAACGGTGAGCAAAAATCCCAGAACCACACGGGGGGACCTAGTGAATGACCTGCAGAGAGCTGGGACCAAAGTAACAAAGCCTACCATCAGTAACACACTACGCCGCCAGGGACTCAAATCCTGCAGTGCCAGACGTGTCCCCCTGCTTAAGCCAGTACATGTCCAGGCCCGTCTGAAGTTTGCTAGAGTGCATTTGGATGATCCAGAAGAGGATTGGGAGAATGTCATATGGTTAGATGAAACCAAAATAGAACTTTTTGGTAAAAACTAAACTCGTCGTGTTTGGAGGACAAAGAATGCTGAGTTGCATCCAAAGAACACCAAACCTACTGTGAAGCATGGGGGTGGAAACATGCTTTGGGGCTGTTTTTCTGCAAAGGGACCAGGACGACTGATCCGTGTAAAGGAAAGGAAAGAATGAATGGGGCCATGTATCGTGAGATTTTGAGTGAAAACCTCCTTCCATCAGCAAGGGCATTGAAGATTAAACGTGGCTGGGTCTTTCAGCATGACAATGATCCCAAACACACTGCCCGGGCAACGAAGGAGTGGCTTCGTAAGAAGCATTTCAAGGTCCTGGAGTGGCCTAGCCAGTCTCCAGATCTCAACCCCATAGAAAATCTTTGGAGGGAGTTGAAAGTCTGTGTTGCCCAGCGACAGCCCCAAAACACCACTGCTCTAGAGGAGATCTGCATGGCGGAATGGGCCAAAATATCAGCAACAGTGTGTGAAAACCTTGTGAAGACTTACAGAAAACGTTTGACCTGTGTCATTGCCAACAAAGTGTATATAACAAAGTATTGAGAAACTTTTGTTATTGACCAAATACTTATTTTCCACCATAATTTGCAAATAAATTCATAAAAAATCCTACAATGTGATTTTCTGGAGAAAAAAAATCTAATTTTCTCTGTCATAGTTGACGTGTACCTATGATGAAAATTACAGGCCTCTCTCATCTTTTTAAGTGGGAGAACTTGCACAATTGGTGGCTGACTAAATACTTTTTTCCCCCACTAACTCGTGCTTGGCTGCCAAATATATAGTTGTCTCCATAATATTTAAATTGAGGAAATGTGATCACGGTAGATGTCCCTTCTAATGATAAGGCCCTTCGTCCTGCTGATGTGAGCTGCTGAACAGCACACTTGCACTTGAGATGCAGTTATGGATGAGAAAGTGAACTTGCCATTTCCCAAAAGTTTTAAATATAGGCCATTCATATGAAATATGTGTGCCAAACTTTGTTTTAAGCATCAATTTATCAAATCAGTTCGTTTTCTTGCTCAAACTGCGAGCAGCACCTGTAAAGCTCTGTAATGTCTCGGAAAACACAGGGATGTTGTTACACATGGGACAAGTCAGCTATTATCAGAGGATCTTGGAATTTGCCAAAAAACAGTAGGTTATTCTGGCTGGAATTGTTAATCTACCGCCATGTACAATTTACTGACATGGTAGATTTGCACAAGACTAAAATGACGGATGTGGTGTTTTGTGCTCGTGCACACAATTACATCACCCGACCTTCCCAGTAAAACTAATCCCGTCTGAATAGGGCTTACGTTTCACCTGAAATAAACTGTTAAATGATAAAGCCTATGTTGTTGTTACACCCTAATGTGTCTCTCCTCAGTACATTTTACATTTTAGTCATTTAGCAGACGCTCTTATCCAGAGCGACTTACAGTTAGTGAGTATTAATTATTATTATTATTTTTTTTTTTTATGTTCTATTTTTTTTTGTTTATACTGGCCCTTCTTGGGAATCGAACACACAACCCTGGCGTTGCAAACGCCATGCTCTACCAACTGAGCTACATCCCTGCCGGCCATTCCCTCCCATACCCTGGACGACGCTGGGCCAATTGTGCGCCGCCCCATGGGTCAGTGATGTCAATGAATAAATGGGCTATCGAAACTCATAAGAAAGCTGATAATTGTGCATGTGACTTGATGGTGAGAGCCCAGAAATAGATTGACTGCAGTCCCTTTAATTATAGGCTATTGTTACTTTGTGTATGTAAAATCACAACGTTTCCATTTCTATAGTCCTGTTACAAATAATATTCTCATTGAAACAACCAATTTGTCAGCCTTTTACCAGATCTGAATATATTCGTATGAACTGTAACTGATCAAATTTCTGTAGGCTATATATACAATATTCTGTATTTTAGCCCATAGCCTAAAAAACTGCCATACACAACATTGTTTCACTCAAATAACAGACTCATAAACACAAACACGCAATAGGCTACAGCTCAGTTGTTTCCCTCCCAAATACAGTGAAACTCTAGGTATTGTAGCCTACAGTGCACAGAGAGCGAGTGCGCTGGGGGCTCTGTATGCAGCGCTGTACCCTCGCAGACACGTTTTGCTCGACAAAAAGCCACATAAGCCCAAATCCCCCAGCTCCAGAGCGGTGGCCTCTCCAGTTGTTGTGCCCCCCAGTGGCATGTTTAAAGTCCTTTAGATGAGGGGGAGAGGAAGAGAGTGGGGGTCGGAGGGGGAATTGACATTTCAATATCTTCAGAGGATTTATTTGGCCTGCTTTAGATGCCCTGGTCTCTGTGGAGAGGCATGGGTGCTCAGTGCAGCTCTCTGGGCATCCTACTGAGGGAGGGAGGGGGTGGAAAGGGGGGAGGCTAGATCACAGGAGGAGAGAGGGGGACAGGAGGTTAGGCAGGAGGTGGAGAGGAGATGGGGAGAACAGGGAGTTGAGTTTATTAGGATCCCAATTAGCTACTGCACATGCAGCAGCTACTCTTCCTGGGGTCCACACAAAATGTACAAAGACATGACAAAGTACAGAATAGAGAACAGTTGAATGACAACGGGGGAGGAAAGGAGAAAATAAGAGGGTGTAGGACGGTGCGAAGGACAGGAGCGAAGGACAGGAGGGATATCAGAGGAGGCAGGGGAGGTAGCATGTGGAAGCGTAATTGCATTTACATTTAAGTTTGGGCTGCAGTTGTATTCTAGTGTGATGTGTTAATTAATTTTGGAGTGCGTGTGTGCGCAATGCATTTGTGCCTCTTCATGTGGGAGAAAGAGAGGTTTTGTGTTACTTTCTCATGAATTACTTCACCTCCTCACCCTCCAGGCAGAGAACGCCTAACTCATTTCCTGGTCACAGAATTTCAAAAAATGGCCATTTCTTTGTAACCCCTCTCTTTCTCCCTTTGATAAGTGTCTGTCTGTCTGTGTGTGCCAGCCAAGCCTTTTGGATCCCCTAATGAGAAGCGATTGGCTAGGTGAGGCTTCAGCGACCACCAAATGAATTCAGTCATCAAGCAGCTTTTCATGGCTGATGCCTGGCCACATAAGACGCTTTGTCAGTCAGTGATGAGAATTTTAATTGGTTAGCTTGGCTGGCTTATTATTGGGATCTATGAGGACATCTTTTATTATTCGCAGGTATAGTACTTTGAATTTATGTTTTAGCGTTTATACAACACACAGTCACGTACACACCATAACAAACCGACACACACATAGAAGACAAACACACAGTCACAGACTGAAAAGCACTCGAAGACACACATACCCTTGGTTAATCAGAGGGCTCATTTTGAACCGAAGTCTCTACAGAGAAGAGGCTCAGTGTAGAGAGAGAGAGAGAGAGAGAGAGAGAGAGAGAGGTGAAAACATGTCTTTCATCTGCATGAAAGGAGAGGAAATGTGAAGTTGTTTCTGTCAATCCCTCCTCCTCTCTCCTCTCTTGAATTTTATCCTCCTCACAACTGTTGAGATCGTCATTGTGCAGCTAGCTGTCAAGGGTGTGTGTGTGTGTGTGTGTGTGTGTGTGTGTGTGTGTGTGTGTGTGTGTGTATATCTCCGGTGGTTTGTTGATAAGCTCAACTGTCTGTCACCCTCCTGCTGGTCTGTCAGACACAACAGTGACAGGCCTAACAGACAGCTGCCTCCCATCACTTAGCTCACACACACTGAGCTGTAATGTAGCACAGATGGAACACACACACACTGAGCTGTAATGTAGCACAGATGGAACACACACACACTGAGCTGTAATGTAGCACAGATGGAACACACACACACTGAGCTGTAATGTAGCACAGATGGAACACACACACACTGAGCTGTAATGTAGCACAGATGGAACACACACACACTGAGCTGTAATGTAGCACAGATGGAACACACACACACTGAGCTGTAATGTAGCACAGATGGAACACACACACACTGAGCTGTAATGTAGCACAGATGGAACACACACACACTGAGCTGTAATGTAGCACAGATGGAACACACACACACTGAGCTGTAATGTAGCACAGATGGAACACACACACACCTCCCCATTTAGCCTCCATATCACCCCGTCACATCGAGGTGTACTTTGCGCATGTGTGTACGCACATTCCCGTGTGCGCTTGTGCAGAGTGTGTTCGCAAAATATATAGTATGCATGTATAGTACGCAATTCAACGGCTCAGACACGAGACGTATGTGGCAGGGTCTACAGACAATCACGGACTACAAAAGGAAAACCAGCCACATCGCCGACACCGACGTCTCGCTTCCAGACAAGCTAAACACCTTCTTCGCCCGCTTTGAGGATAACACCGACGAGGCCCACTACCAAGGACTGTGGGCTCTCCTTCTCCGTGGCCGACGTGAGTAAGACATTTAAGCATGTTAACCCCCGCAAGGCTGCCGGCCCAGACGGCATCCCTAGCCGCGTCCTCAGAGCATGCGCAGACCAGCTGGCTGGTGTGTTTACGGACATATTCAACCTCTCCCTTTCCCAGTCTGCTGTCCCCACATGCTTCAAGATGGCCACCATTGTTCCTGTACCCAAGAAAGCAAAGGTAACTGAACTAAATGACTATCGCCCCGTTGCACTCAGCTCTGTCATCATGAAGTGCTTTGAGACATTGCACACATTAGAGGCTGCTGCTGCCTATTGAAATCACTGGGCACTTTAAGAAATGGAACACTAGTCACTTTAATAATGTTTACATATCTTGCACTACTCATCTCATATGTATATACTGTATTCTATTCTATAATATTCTACTGTATCTTAGTCCATGCCGCTCTGTCATTGTTTTTAAATTCCATTCCTTACTAGATTTGTGTGTATTGGGTATATGTTGTGAAATTGTTAGATATTACTGCACTGTCGGAGCTAGAAGCACAAGCATTTCGCTACACGCGCAATAACATCTGCTAAGCAACGTGTATGTGACAAATAACATTTTATTTGATTTGAGAGACTAGTCAAGGATCATATCACCTCTACCTTACCTGTCACCTTAGACCCACTTCAATTTGCTTACCGCCCCAATAGATCCACAGATTATGCAATTTCCATCACACTGCATACTGCCCTATCCCGTCTGGACAAGAGGAATACCTATGTAAGAATGCTGTTCATTGACTATAGCTCAGCATTCAACACCATAGTACCCTCCAAGCTCATCATTAAGCTCGAGGCCCTGGGTCTGAACCCCGCCCTGTGCAACTGGGTCCTGGACTTCCTGACGGGCCGCCCCCAGGTGGTGAAGGTAGGAAACAACATCTCCACTTCGCTGATCCTCAACACTGGGGCCCCACAAGGGTGCGTGCTCAGCCACCTCCTGTACTCCCTGTTCACCCATGACTGCGTGGCCAAGCACGCCTCCAACTCAATCATCAAGTTTGCAGATGACACAACAGTAGTAGGCTTGATTACCAACAATGACGAGACAGCCTACAGGGAGGAGGCTGCTGCTGCCTATTGAAATCACTGGCCACTTTAAGAAATGGAACACTAGTCACTTTAATAATGTTTACATATCTTGCACTACTCATCTCATATGTATATACTGCATTCTATTCTATAATATTATACTGTATCTTAGTCCATGCCGCTCTGTCACTGCTTGTCCATATATGTATTATTAAATTCCATTCCTTACTTAGATTTGTGTGTATTGGGTATATGTTGTGAAATTGTTAGCTGTTACTTGTTAGATACAGTATTTGATACACTGTCGATTTTGCAGGTTTTCCTACTTACAAAGCATCTAGAGCTCTGTAATTTTTATCATAGGTACACTTCAACTGTGAGAGACTGAATCTAAAACAAAAATCCAGAAAATCACATTGTATGATTTTAAAGTAATTAATTTGCATTTTATTGCATGACATAAGTATTTGATACATCAGAAAAGCAGAACTTAATATTTGGTACAGAAACCTTTGTTTGCAATTACAGAGATCATACGTTTCCTGTAGGTCTTGACCAGGTGTGCACACACTGCAGCAGGTATTTTGGCCCACTCCTCCATATAGACCTTTTCCAGATCCTTCAGGTTTCGGGGCTGTCACTGGGCAATACGGACTTTCAGCTTCCTCCAAAGATTTTCTATTGGGTTCAGGTCTGGAGACTGGCTAGGCCACTCCAGGACCTTGAGATGCTTCTTACGGAGCCACTCCTTAGTTGCCCTGGCTGTGTGTTTCGGGTCGTTGTCATGCTGGAAGACCCAGCCACGACCCATCTTCAATGCTCTTACTGAGGGAAGGAGGTTGTTGCGATACATGGCCCCATCCATCCTCCCCTCAATACGGTGCAGTCGTCCTGTCCCCTTTGCAGAAAAGCATCCCCAAAGAATGATGTTTCCACCTCCATGCTTCACGGTTGGGATGGTGTTCTTGGGGTTGTACTCATCCTTCTTCTTCCTCCAAACACGGCGAGTGGAGTTTAGACCAAAATGCTCAATTTTTGTCTCATCAGACCACATGACCTTCTCCCATTCCTCCTCTGGATCATCCAGATGGTCATTGGCAAACTTCAAACGGGCCTGGACATGCGCTGGCTTGAGCAGGGGGACCTTGCGTGCGCTGCAGGATTTTAATCCATGACGGCGTAGTGTGTTACTAATGGTTTTCTTTGAGACTGTGGTCCCATCTCTCTTCAGGTCATTGACCAAGTCCTGCCGTGTAGTTCTGGGCTGATCCCTCACCTTCCTCATGATCATTGATGCCCCACGAGGTGAGATCTTGCATGGAGCCCCAGACCGAGGGTGATTGACCGTCATCTTGAACTTCTTCCATTTTCTAATAATTGCGCCAACAGTTGTTGCCTTCTCACCAAGCTGCTTGCCTATTGTCCTGTAGCCCATCCCAGCCTTGTGCAGGTCTACAATTTTATCCCTGATGTCCTTACACAGCTCTCTGGTCTTGGCCATTGTGGAGAGGTTGGAGTCTGTTTGATTGAGTGTGTGGACAGGTGTCTTTTATACAGGTAACGAGTTCAAACAGGTGCAGTTAATACAGGTAATGAGTGGAGAACAGGAGGGCTTCTTAAAGAAAAACTAACAGGTCTGTGAGAGCCGGAATTCTTACTGGTTGGTAGGTGATCAAATACTTATGTCATGCAATAAAATGCAAATTAATTACTTAAAAATCATACAATGTGATTTTCTGGATTTTTGTTTTAGATTCCGTCTCTCACAGTTGAAGTGTACCTATGATAAATGACAGACCTCTACATGCTTTGTAAGTAGGAAAACCTGCAAAATCGGCAGTGTATCAAATACTTGTTCTCCCCACTGTATCTTAGTCCATGCCGCTCTGTCATTGTTTTTAAATTCCATTCCTTACTAGATTTGTGTGTATTGGGTATATGTTGTGAAATTGTTAGATATTACTGCACTGTCGGAGCTAGAAGCACAAGCATTTCGCTACACCCGCAATAACATCTGCTAAACACATCTGCTAAACACGTGTATGTGACAAATACAAATTTGATTTGATTTATCCATCTCTGTGTGGCTGTCTTTCTCCTGCAATCAGCACTTTATTCCCTCAAACTTCACTCGTTACTCCCCGTGAACTCGTATTTTCTGTCTGTTTGCGGGCGCGCGTGGGCTTGCTTACGTCTGTGTGTGAGTGTCTGTGTGTGAGTGTCTGTGTGTGAGTGTGTGTGTGTGTGTGTGTGTGTGTGTGTGTGTGTGGCATTTCCCCTGACTGTGTGTTCTGTCAGGCTGTGTTGAGCTCACTGTCTCCTCTGGCATACCTTGGCGGCAGGTCTGCCTCTCCCAGTGTGTGTGGATGTGAGCCCCACCACATCAAGTGTCATAATACGGGATATGGAATAAGACAGAGAAGCATACACTCATCCAAAAAGCACCGGGGGGGGGGGGGACTAAATTCAAACATGTGCCTCTCTCGTTAACTCACTTTCTGGCTCTTACGCACCCGTCCATCCACCCACAGGCTGACACATTTAATCACTCGGTCACTCTCCCCTGGTTCTCTCAGTGTACACACACATGCAAACACAGATACATACAAACACACACATACTGAGCCCCCACAGCCTATAATCATGCACTTTAGATGGAAATGTATCTGTGACAGGTGTCTACTCTCCCCTCCCTCACCCATCTCTCCCACTCTCTTCACAAATAGCAGAATCCTATGTCAGGTGTGTGTTTTCTCTCAGAATACACGTTGCTCACACAGAGACGCGCGCGTGCGCGCACACACAGAGGTTCATATGAATGATAATGGCCAACGATAATAGCTGCCTCTATTCGTCCGCACGAATCCTCTGCAATATCCCCTCTCCTTCCGTCCTTTCTCCTCCTTCCTCCCTCTCTTTCTCCCCCTTCCTATTTTGGGTAGCCATAGTACCGGTGTAATTGTGATGTTTTTATCTGGGCCGGCGTGGGGCCTGCAGACAGACAGAATGCTGATAGGGCAGATTTCACAGGGAGCAGGGGACATCCTGCAAGATAGCGCGCCACCGCTGGTCTGGCTGATAGACCCAGATTAAAAGCGGGGGCCACTGCCAGATAGTGAGCCCTAGGAGGGGCGATGCTGGGCCACAACACATCATTATCGCGGGTCTGTCTTTGTGGTTCATACAGATTCTGATTTAAGGGAGAGGGCTATTTTGATGGCGGGGGCTTATTCGTGTGTTGAATGATTTAAAAGGTTGTGTTGGATTTGGTGACTGTCGTCACTGTCACGGAGAGGCATTCTTGATGTAGGGGAATTGACACACTCCACGGGTGGGTATACACACGCGGACACACACACACACACACACACACACACACACATACACACACACACACACATAGGCACTCCAGTGATGCATTAGGTCTCTGTAGCTCTACATCTCCTTTCCTCCCCAAGTCAGTTTTAACCCAGCTTGTAGATGTTTAGAGTAATGCTGTACACTGTACTTACAGCCTGTTAACTTCTCTGTCATGATTGGCTGATACCCATTGGCTTAAACACTCAAGTCCTTTTTTGTATGTACACACACACACACACACACACACACACACGAGAGAGACTGGGAGAGAGAGACAAGTAGAACAAAGAAATCCCTGCGTGGCAAGATGGATGTAGTCATTGCAGAGGCATAAACAGGGCTGTAGGGAAGAGAGAGAGTGGAGGGAGGGAGAGAGCGAGAAAGGAAAGGAGAGAGATATTCACACACGCTCCTTCTCTGTGGTGGTCCTGAGGTACTACAGCTCCACTGCCTGTCTTCAGTGATTGCGAGTAGCAGCGTAGTGCACCTTTGTTGGCTGCGTCAAGATGGAAGGCACGTGCAACTGTGGAACATGGAGGCCATTTTGTGCCAAATTGTATTAATTACCTGCACCACATCGTCTTCTTTGTCTGCACAATGTAACATATTTTTATACTGCACCTTGGTTGGCTGCAGGAGGATAGAATCCATGTGCAACTGTGGAGGCGGGGGCCATTTTGTGCCACTCTACCTACCTGTCGCATAGCTGTCTTTTTCTACATTTTCATATTTATACTGCACCTTTGTTGGTTGCAGACTGATAGAAGGCACATGCAGCTGCTTATGACTCTGAAGCCATTTTGTGCCAATCCTGTACACCACCTGCATAGACATCTGCCAGAACTGAGCCACCACACCACGTAGCTTCCTTGTCTTCCACACCATGAAAAAAATATTTGTTAAAATGAAAGGGATTGGATCTGTTTGTCTGTCTTTCCCTCCATGTCATTTAGTGGAAGCTATCTATGATTGGGCTGTTAAGGCTGTGGTGTTGCTCATCTGTCTGGCTAGCCACGGGGTCCGGGCCTTGATTACAGTGGAGTCCTGAAGGCCATAACCTCTGGTCTATTGCCTGTGGAAATGAGGCTTTGTCTGCCGCAGCCAATTCGGTCTCCTGTCAGCATCCATCTCCCATTCAGACACACACACAGTCTCCTCTCAGCATCAATTTCCATTCATTCAAACAGGGTCAGACCCATGGACACACACCAGCTGCTTTCAGACTGGACGGGAAACTAGATATTAGAGTGTGTGTGTGTTTAGGTGTGTGTGGGGGGGGTCAGTGTGTGGTGTGTGTGTGGGTGGTCAGTGTGGGTGGTGTGTGTGTGTGTGTGTGTGTGTGTGTGTGTGTGTGTGTGTGTGTGTGCCGGTGCAAGATGGAATGTGAGTTTCGTTTCGTGGGTTTGGGTATGTGCATTACTACATACACAAAAAAAATGTATGCACGCATGACTGTAAGTCGCTTTGGATAAAAGCGTCTGCTAAATGGCATATTATGTTATTATTATATTATTATTATTATTATATTATATTATACATTAGTCTATGTAACTAAACCCCTGTCCTTTTCCAAGTGTGTGTTTTCTTCACACTGTTTATTTCTGTTATTGAAACTACACTACCAGGGTGTGTAGTGTTTCAATGTTCTCCCTTTGAGTGTATTAGTGTTTTTGAGACTCAAACCAACCTGTACTACTACCTTGTTTGAGTATGTGTCCGCAGCTATGATTCTGTCAGATTGAGTTACGCTGTGAGCCCGACTCATGTGAGCCTGAGTTTTTAAGCAGTCAGTCCCCATGCATAATTAATCACAAAGGAATAGCAAACAATAGCCTTGAGTTGTAGTAGGTAGAGCAAGTTGACAGTGTGTTCTTAGTGTTTCTAATACAACACTTACTGCTTAAAGTAGTGCCTCACTCTTTCTCTTCACTGGTACTATTGGTATTTTTTACATGGGGATGTGTGTGTGACGTGTTTGTGCATTTGTCTGATTGTGCCAGTCTCTATCTGTGTGTGTGACTCACCATATCGTGTATGCCAGTGTGTGTATGTTTGTTTGTTTACTATATGGTATACACTGAGTGTACAAAACATTAGGGACACATGCTCTTTCCATGACAGACTGACCAGGTGAATCCAGGTGAAAGCTATGATCCCTTATTGAGGTCACTTGTTAAATCCACTTCAATCCGTATAGATGAAGGGGAGGAGACAGGTTAAATAAGTATTTTTAAGCCTTGAGACAATTGAGACATGGATTGTGTATGTGTGCCGTTCAAAGGGTGACTGGGCAAGACAAAAGATTTACAGTGAGGGAAAAAATAAATTGATCCCCTGCTGATTTTGTACGTTTGCCCACTGACAAAGACATCATCAGTCTATAATTTTAATGGTAGGTTTATTTGAACAGTGAGAGACACAATAACAACAAAAAAATCCAGAAAAACCCATGTCAAAAATTGTATACATTTATTTGCATTTTAATGAAGGAAATAAGTATTTGACCCCTCTGCAAAACATTACTTAGTACTTGGTGGCAAAACCCTTATTGGCAATCACAGAGGTCAGACGTTTCTTGTAGTTGGCCACCAGGTTTGCACACATCTCAGCAGGGATTTTGTCCCACTCCTCTTTGCAGATCTTCTCCAAGTCATTAAGGTTTCGAGGCTGACGTTTGGCAACTCGAACCTTCAGCTCCCTCCACAGATTCTCTATGGGATTAAGGTCTGGAGACTGGCTAGGCCACTCCAGGACCTTAATGTGCTTCTTCTTGAGCCACTCCTTTGTTGCCTTGGCCGTGTGTTTTGTCATGCTGGAATACCCATCCTAGACCCATTTTCAATGCCCTGGCTGAGGGAAGGAGGTTCTCACCCAAGATTTGACGGTACATGGCCCCGTCCATCGTCCCTTTGAGGCGGTGAAGTTGTCCTGTCCTTTTAGCAGAAAAACACCCCCAAAGCATAATGTTTCCACCTCCATGTTTGACGGTGGGGATGGTGTTCTTGGGGTCATAGGCAGCATTCCTCCTCCTCAAAACACGGCGAGTTGAGTTGATGCCAAAGAGCTCCATTTTGGTCTCATCTGACCACAACACTTTCACCCAGTCCTCCTCTGAATCATTCAGATGTTCATTGGCAAACTTCAGACGGGCCTGTATATGTGCTTTCTTGAGCAGAGGGACCTTGCGGGCGCTGCAGGATTTCAGTCCTTCATGGCGTAGTGTGTTACCAATTGTTTTCTTGGTGACTATGGTCCCAGCTGCCTTGAGATCATTGACAAGATCCTCCCGTGTAGTTCTGGGCTGATTCCTCACCGTTCTCATGATCATTGCAACTCCACGAGGTGAGATCTTGCATGGAGCCCCAGGCCGAGGGAGATTGACAGTTCTTTTGTGTTTCTTCCATTTGCGAATAATCACACCAACTGTTGTCACCTTCTCACCAAGCTGCTTGGCGATGGTCTTATAGCCCATTCCAGCCTTGTGTAGGTCTACAATCTTTGGTCTTGGCCATGGTGGAGAGTTTGGAATCTGATTGATTGCTTCTGTGGACAGGTGTCTTTTATACAGGTAACAAGCTGAGATTAGGAGCAGTGCTCCTAATCTCAGCTCGTTACCTGTATAAAAGACACCTGGGAGCCAGAAATCTTTCTGATTGAGAGGGGGTCAAATACTTATTTCCCTCATTAAAATGCAAATCAATTTATAACATTTTTGACATGCGTTTTTCTGGATTTTTTTGTTGTTATACTGTCTCTCACTGTTCAAATAAACCTACCATTAAAATTATAGACTGATAATTTCTTTGTCAGTGGGCAAACGTACAAAATCAGCAGGGGATCAAATACTTTTTTCCCTCACTGTAAGTGCCTTTGAACGGGGTATGGTAGTAGGTGCCAGGCACACTGGTTTGAGTGTGTCAAGAACTGCAACGCTGCTGGGTTTTTCACGCTCAACAGTTTCCCGTGTGTATCAAGAATGGTCCACCATCCAAAGGACATCCAGCCAATTTGACACAACTGTGGGAAGCATTGGAGTCGAAATGGGCCAGCATCCCTTTGAAACGCTTTCGACTCCTTGTAGAGTCCATGCTCCAATGAAATGAGGCTGTTCTGAGGGCCAAAGGGGGTCCAACAAAATATTAGGAATGGTTTGTACACTCAGTGTATATGTTCCTGTGTCTAAAGCTCTTTCCATTACGGTAATCTGTTAAATTATTGTACTGTAATCTGTTGAGGCACTTCTGTGTATAGACCGCTGCCTTTTACTGAGATGAGAGTAGGTGGAGATGGGTACACCACACACACACACAAACACGGCAATGTATGCTTGCACACACTATACAAATATACAAATATACAAACACACACACACGTACTCAGATGATTTCTATCCGATGGCTTTCTGTTTTTTACCAGTCCATTTCACTCTATTGTCTCATCATTGAGTTGCTGCCTGTGGTTGTAATTGAACAGGCTGTGTGCAGCCCTCATTATCTGCCAGTAAGACACAGACCAATATGAATAATGTATCCTTCCTTTGTTTCTAAAGAGGAGAGATCAAATAAAGAAGGGCGGGATACTCAGAAAGACGAGGTCGGCCCTGGCTTTGATCCTCACCTCAAAACGACTTCAATACTGGTCCCACTGAAAAGTGAGACTAAGGGGCACACAGGGTGTGTGTGGGTGGGTGTGTTCTCGTACACTTTATATACAAAAGTATGTGGACACCCCTTCAAATTAGTGGATTCGGCTATTTCAGCCACACCCGTTGCTGACAGGTGTATAACATTGAGCACACCGCCATGCAATCTCCATAGACAAACATTGGCAGTAGAATGGCCTTACTGAAGAGCTCAGTGACTTTCTAGGAGCAACAACGGCTCAGAAGGGGTAGGCCACACAAGCTCACAGAATGGGACCGTTGAGTACTGAAGCGCGTAGCGCATAAAAATAGTCGGTCCTCGGTTGCAACACTCACTACCGAGTTCCAAACTGCCTCTGGAATCAACGTCAGCACAATAACTGTTAGTCGGGAGCTTCATGAAATTAGTTTCCATTGTCAAGCAGCCGCACACAAGCCTACGCTCACCATGCGCAATGCCTGCACAGGCCTGCACAGAGCACTGACCTCAACCTCATCGAACACCTTTGGGATGAATTGGAATGGCAGCTGTGAGCCAGGCCTAATCCCCCAACATCAGTGCCCAACCTCACTAATGCTCTTGTGGCTGAATGGAAGCAAGTCCCCACAGCAATGTTCCAACATCTAGTGGAAAGCCTTCCCAGAAGAGTGGAGGCTGTTATAGCAGCAAAGGGGGGACCAACTCCATATTAATGCCCATGATTTTGGAATGAGATGTTCGACGAGCAGGTGTCCACATACTTTTGGTCATGCAGCAGGCGGCAGGTAGCCTAGAGGTTAAGAGCGTTGGGCCAGTAACCAAAAGGTTGCTGGTTCAAATCCCCGAGCCGACAAGGTGAAAAATCTGTCGATGTGCCCTTGAGCAAGGCACTTAACCCTAATTGCTCCTGTAAGACACTCATTTCTTAAATAAATGTTGTGTATGTGTTTGATAGAAAGGAAGAGTATTTGTGAGGGGGTTAGGTGACGAGGTCTTGGAAGAGATTAGAAGTGAAAGAATGAGGAGACAGAAATTCAGAATTGACATGGATCGACATGGGAGAGTGAAATAGAGGTTTAGAAAGAAAGAGAATTGCACATATTGAAACATGGCTCAACTGATGGACTTAAAATACATGGCAATGAAAATAAAATTAATGTCTACTGACTATTTGCTGCTCAACAAAATATTGATTGTGGGAATGATGTAAGGCTTCAACCATAATGGTCTTTGACTGACAATGAGCTGCATGTAAGTGTTCCTTTAGTGGTTTGAGTGGCAGCTAATTTTGCCTTACCTCGTTAATGACTTCTTAATTATAGCTTGACGAGTGGGCGGAGCTTTCGGAGCATCACTGGGAAGAAGGCACATTTCTCTGGTCACTTCAGGTTATGTGGTCAAGGAAGTATTTCTCATAGAATGTCTTATAGAATGTGGAAATATATTTTTACAGTGTTCATGGTCAGTGTTCCAACAATACATGTACTGGATATTATTGAGTCAGAAACAAAAGTTCTGAGCAGGGCAGAGTCTGAGGCTGAGAGGGAGAGAATATCTCCACCCACCCTCCAGCCATCAATAAATACAAAGATGTATCTTCTTCCAGATCTGTATGGAGACCAACTCCACTCACTGCTAACATCATATAACTTTTATGACTTCGATGAAGTCGTCCCAGACAGAACTTTGATAAATACATTTAATTATTGATTTTCTTCTTTCCCTTTCACCCTCTTTTTTTCCCCTCTGTCTGTCCTTTCCCCTTCTCTCTTTTTCTCACTAGCACCCTCTCTGGTGAGTGAGTTGCGTGCGGAGAAGATTGAGCAGCGAAGCCTCACCCTGGTGTGGAGGGAGCCTAGCTACCCCAACAGCAGCCGCACCGAGTACGAGATCAAGTACTACGAAAAGGTAAATAAATAAGCTTTTAACTCGGTCATTCCGTCATATACGGACCACCCCATCACATTTCAACTGTCAACTCCGTCACATTTGGTCAACTCCGTCACATACGACTCTTGAAAAACTCCACTCCGTCACACTTGCAACTCCATCGCGTTAATCTCAAGTCCACTCTTTCACGCATTCAACTACTCTATTCCGTCGCACTCCCTCTCAACTAAACTCGGTCACACTCTCAACTTATCTCTTGGCGCACTCCCTCTTTCAAGTCTTCTCTCTTTCTGTTACGTTCTTGCCATCACATTATCTCCCTCATTCACATCCCATCCATCTCTCAATTCCACCATGTCCACTATCAATGGTCTCCACAGGGACTGTCATTACGCCTGTCAATTGATCTCTTCTCTCCACACGTATGACAGCATTAAAGCGCACCTCCAAATCCTCATTACCGCACGATGACAAGCAAACAGGGGCACACACACTCTCACACACATTCAAAGACACACATGCAAATCATAGAGCTTTGGCTACCTTAAAGCTTTATGTTGGATATTGGTGAGTTTTGTCTTCATATGTTGCTTTGATGCTGAAGGTTTAGCAGTGAGATGCCACGCGTTAACCTTTAGAATCAAAGCCATTTTAAAGTCTGCTTTAAAATAAAGCCTATGTAAAAAATATATATATATACACTACCAGTCAAAAGTTTTAGAACACCTACTAATTCAAGGGTTTTTCTTTATTTTTACTATTTTCTACATTGTAGAATAATAGTGAAGACATCAAAACTATGAAATAACACATATGAAATCATGTATTAACCAAAATAGCCACCCTTTGCCTTGATGACAGCTTTGCACACTCTTGGCATTCTCTCAACCAGCTTCACCTGGAATGCTTTTCCAACAGTCTTGAAGGAGTTCCCACATATGCTGAGCACTTGTTGGCTGCTTTTCCTTCACTCTGTGGTCCGACTCATCCCAAACCATCTCAATTTGGTTAAGGTCGGGGGATTGTGGAGGCCAGGTCATCTGATGCAGCACTCCATCACTCTCCTTCTTGGTAAAATAGCCCTTACACAGCCTGGAGGTGTGTTGAGTCATTGTCCTGTTGAAAAACAAATGATAGTCCCACTAAGCCCAAACCAGATGGGATGGCGTATCGCTGCAGAATGCTGTGGTAGCCATGCTGGTTAAGTGTGCCTTGAATTCTAAATAAATCACAGACAGTGTCACCAGCAAAGCACCCCCACACCATAACACCTCATCCTCCATGCTTTACGGTGGGAAATGCACATGCTGAGATCATCCGTTCATCCACACCACATCTCACAAAGACACGGAGGTTGGAACCAAAAATCTCCAATTTGGACTCCAGACCAAAGGACACATTTCCACCGGTCTAATGTCCAATGCTTGTATTTCTTGGCCCAAGCAAGTCTCTTCTTCTTATTGGTGTGCTTTAGTAGTGGTTTCTTTGCAGCAATTCGACCATGAAGGCCTGATTCACACAGTCTCCTCTGAACAGTTGATGTTGAGGTGTCTGTTACTTGAACTCTGTGAAGCATTTATTTGGGCTGCAATTTCTGAGGCTGGTAACTCTAATGAACTTATCCTCTGCAGCAGAGGTAACTCTGGGTCTTCCATTCCTGTAGCGGTCCTCATGAGAGCCAGTTTCATCATAGTGCTTGATGGTTTTTACGACTGCACTTTAAGACATTTTCAAAGTTCTTGAAATGTTCCGTATTGACTGACCTTCATGTCTTAAAGTAATGATGGACTGTCGATTCTCTTTGCTTATTTGAGCTGTTCTTGCCAAAAGACTTGGTCTTTTACCAAATAGGACTATCTTCTGTATACCCCCACTACATTGTCACAAACCAACTGAAAGGAAAGAAATTCCACAAATTAACTTTTAAGAAGGCACACCTGTTAATTCAAATCAAAATCAAATCCAATTTTATTTGTCACATACACGTGTTTAGCAGATGTTATAGCGGGTGTAGCGAAATGCTTGTGCTTCTAGCTCCGACAGTGCAGTAATATCTAACAATTTCACAACATACAGTGAGGGAAAAAAGTATTTGATCCCCTGCTGATTGTGTACGTTTGCTGATTGATTGCTTCTGGCTCCCAGGTATCTTTTATACAGGTAACAAACTGAGATTAGGAGCACTCCATTTAAGAATGTGCTCCTAATCTCAGCTCGTAACCTGTATAAAAGACACCTGGGAGCCAGAAGTCTTTCTGATTGAGAGGGGGTCAAATACTTATTTCCCTCATTAAAATGCAAATCAATTTATAACATTTTTGACATGCGTTTTTCTGGATTTGTTTCTTGTTATTCTGTCTCTCACTGTTCAAATAAACCTACCATTAAAATTATAGACTGATCATGTCTTTGTCAGTGGGAAAACGTACAAAATCAGCAGGGGATCAAATACTTTTTTGCATCACTGAATACCTAATACACACAAAACTAGTAAGGAATGGAATTTAAGAAAATATACATATATGGACAAGCAATGACAGAGCGGCATGGACTAAGATACAGTAGAATATTATAGAATAGAATGCAGTATATACATATGAGATGAGTAGTGCAAGAAATGTAAACATTATTAAAGTGACTAGTGTTACATTTCTTAAAGTGGCCAGTGATTTCAATAGGCAGCAGCAGCCTCTAATGTGCTAGTGATGGCTATTTTAACAGTCTGATGGCCTTGAGATAGAAGCTGTTTTTCATTCTCTCGGTCCCAGCTTTGTTGCACCTGTACTGACCTCGCCTTCTGGATGATAGCGGGGTGAACAGGCAGTGGCTCGGGTGGTTGATGTCCTTGATGATCTTTTTGGCCTTCCTGTGACATCGGGTGCTGTATGTGTCTTGGAGGGCGGGTAGTTTGCCCCCGATAATGCGCACCACCCTCTGGAGAGCCCTGCGGTTGCGGGCGGTGCAGTTGCCATACCAGGTGGTGATACAGCCCGACAGGATGCTCTCAATTGTGTATCTGTAAAAGTTTGTGAGGGTGCCAAGCCGAATTTCTTCAGCCTCCTGAGGTTGAAGAGGCTCTGTTGCGCCTTCTTCACCACATCAGCGAAGTGGAGACGTTGTTTCCTACCTTCACCACCTGGGGGCGGCCCGTCAGGAAGTTCAGGACCCAGTAGCACAGGGCGGGGTTCAGACCCAGGGCCTCGTGCTTGATGATGAGCTTGGAGGGTACTATGGTGTTGAATGCTGAGCTATAGTCAATGAACAGCATTCTTACATAGGTATTCCTCTTGTCCAGATGGGATAGGGCAGTGTGCATTGTGATGGCGATTGCATCGTCTGTGGATCTATTGGGGCGGTAAGCAAATTGAAGTGGGTCTAGGGTGACAGGTAAGGTAGAGGTGATATGATCCTTGACTAGTCTTTCAAAGCACTTCATGATGACAGAGATTAGTGCTACAGGGCGATAGTCATTTAGTTCAGTTACCTTTGCTTTCTTGGGTACAGGAACAATGGTGGCCATCTTGAAGCATTTGGGAACAGTAGACTGGGAAAGGGAGAGATTGAATATGTCCATAAACACACCAGCCAGCTGGTCTGCACATTGAAATGTATTCCAGTTGACTACCTCATGAAACTGGTTGAGAGAATGCCAAGAGTGTGCAAAGCTGTCATCAAGGCAAAGGGTGGCTATTTGAAGAATCTCAAATATATAATATATTTTGATTTGTTGAACATAGTTTTGATGTCTTCACTATTATTCTACAATGTAGAAAATAGTAAAAATAAAGAAAAATCCTTGAATTTGTAGGTGTTCTAAAACTTTTGACCGGTAGTGTGTGTATATATATATATATATATATATATATATATATATATATATATATATATATATATATATTTTTTTTTTTACATAGGCTTTATTTTAAAGCAGACATTAAAATGGCTTTGATTCTAAAGGTTAATGCGTGGCAGTGAGATGCCACGCTTAAACCTTCAGCATCAAAGCAACATATGACGAGAAAACTCACCAATATCCAACAATAAAGCTTTAAGGTAGCGAAAGCCCTATGATTTGCATGCATGTCTTTGAATGTGTGTGACGGTGTGTGTGCCCCTGTTTGCTTGTCATCATGCGGTAATGAGGATTTGGAGGTGCGTTTTATTGTCACATACACCGGATAGGTGCAGTAAAATGTGTTGTTTTACAGGGTCAGCCATAGTAGTACGGCGCCCCTGGAGCAAATTAGGGTTAAGTGCCTTGCTCAAGGGCACTGGCCCAACGCTCTCTGGGTGATCTTATGACATGCATTGACCCCACTCAGAATCAACAAAGGGAGGGAAAGTGAACGGTTGAAATGGTTAATTAAAATATAATAATATATGCCATTTTATCCAAAGCGACATGCAGTCATGCGTGCATCCAATTTATGTACAGGTGGTCCCGGGAATCAAACCCACTATCCTGGAGTTGGAAGCGCCATGCTCTACCAACTGAGCTACAGAGGACCACGTAAACAAATAATAACGTGTCTTGCAACAGAGAGTATACCCGCTTGGTGCTCTCAGCAATGTTTCGACATATGTCTTTCCAACTTTCTTTCTTGCCACACTCTCTCCTTCCTCATTCAGGAACAGAAGGACAAGAGCTACTCAACGGTCAAGACTGCTGCCACCCGCATCAGTGTCAACAACCTCAAACCTGGCACCACCTACGTCTTCCTCATCCGTCCCTTCTCCACCCCGGCCCCCTCCTCCTCCCTCCTCTCCGCCTCCTCCTCCTCCTCTTCCTCCTCCCCCTCTCCCATCGACTACGGAGGCTACAGCGCTCCCCTGGAGCTACAGACGCTTGGCGAATGTGAGTATGGCCATTCCTCCCTCCCTTTCCTCGACTATCTCGTTCCAACGCCGCGAGGCAGCTTAGGATATGGCCGTGTAGGCGTCCGGCCAGCCCACACAATGAGGCCTCGTGTTTGCTAAAGACTGAGGTGTGCGTGTGGAGGGCGGGTACGTGCAAGGCTCCAGGATTTTGAAATCAAGCTGTGAAATGTCTATTTCTTTGCTCTGCGATAGGGAGTCCCTTTATTGTCATCTGTTTGTGTGTTTCAGTGTGTGAGAGTTTGTGTGTTTGTGTCCTTTTGTGTGTGTGTGTGTGTGTGTATTCTCCCATGTGCCTGCTCTTAAACGATATGTGTGTGTCCGTTCCCATCCACAGTGGCGCTGGCGTCCAGTGAGCAGAACCCAGTGATCATCATAGTGGTGGTGTCTGTGGCCGCCCTCATCATGCTACTCTCTATGGGAGTGGGCTTGCTCCTCTGGAGAAGGTACACACACACACACACACACACACACAGACAATATGCACAAACACACACACATACAGGCACACAATCATACAGATATACACAACATGCACGTACACACACACACACACACACACACACACACACAAACCAACAATTACATCTGAAGAAAGTACACACACACACACACATAATATGCATGCACACACACACACACACACAGCACACACACACACACGCACACAGATATACACAACATGCACGTGCACACACACATAATATGCACACACACAAACACAACACACACAGCACACACACATAATATGCACACACGAACAGACTTCTAAACCCACACACACTGTCACTGCTCATGCCACTCCATCATAATCCTGATTTCAATAATCCAATGACTAGAAGCACTCTGCCTCAAAGCATGTAATCACATTGAGAAGAGCTTTAATGCATGTTCAATCAGCTCTGCTCAGAGCCACTGTAATATAGAGCATTAACAAGGAACATTAGACGAGCTATTGTCACTGCTGGGGCAGCCATGCTAAACGGTTGCATCGTTAACTCGGAACATTTTCATGATTTCAATTCGACCTATCCTCTTAGGGTAACATACAGTATACAGCCATTTCAATAGAACTTTATAATTCAACCATAGTTTGCTGTACATTATTTACAGTTGTCGTGCACAATTTAGTACTTTGGTTACCAATGGTTACCAATGTAGTAACTACATGACATAAGGGCAACTCCATGTTGTTGGCAAGAAGTTTTGCCAGAAACTTTGACATCTGTTCAAGTCTATAGAAAAACCCAACTCACACGCCCACACACATGCTCCAGTGTGTTGGCATGCAGAACCACACTCCCACAGTCGCACACAATTACACACACAAACACACACGGCCGCAATCAGATCTCACATTTACATTTGACCCATTTGGTTGACACTCTTATACAGAGCCATTCACAGTCGGTGCATTTAAAATGGCGGCTGAACCATCACATAATGTTAGTCTTCTCAATAAGATAGGAACATTTGATATACACACACACACACACACACACACACTTACTGCACTCTCTCCCTCACACACACACACACACACAGCAGTGCACACACACACTCAGTCGCTGACCTATCACCCTGATCTGATAGCATAGCTCCTTTCAGACAGTATATTTGTGTGGAGGAGATCTCTGATTATACCAACCCTCTATGTTTATCCTGTTCCACATTGATCTGGGAGATGGGAATGGATTAGATGGAGGGAGTGTGAAATGTCTTCCATTCATTCACACCAACACAATACGCTGAGGACGCACAGGAACTGTCAATCGCACGCACACGCGCACGCTTATTGCGCATACTCATGCACACACTCACCCATACACGCGCACACACACAGGGATAAGTTGCACACACGGGCACAATTACACCCATACACACTCACATAGATACATACTGTACATTCAGCTCACATGCCTACATACACACAGACACGTTCAAGGACACAATCCTGTGGACACGACGCTATGTCCAGGATCCCTACCAGCGTGAACCAATCGACCTTCATTGAGAATGGATCTATTCTAAACTATTCATCCAGAATGCTTGCATCATTCATCAGTCTATGAGAATATGGCCATTAGCCATCTCTTTAGATCTCTACCACAGACAAAGACAAATAGGTTGATACCTCAATTACCATGCTTCCTTGTTTGCAAATATGGCCGACCCCCGATATCCCCACGGGGCTACAATTGCAGATGATCTGCTCACTGAGACGGGCACACGTACACGCATGCACACACACACACACACAAATGTATGCACACACACACACAAACACACTCTGTCTGTCCACATAGATTATGTCCACTTGAATGAAATGGCCCTGTCAGATCAAGCAGTTTTAAATTGTGTTTGGGGTCGGCTAGATGTGTTTTGCCTAGGGGTCATATACATGAATATCCTCCATCCCTCCTCCACACTCTCCCTCCTCCCCCCTTCCTCTTAGAGACCGAGTTACGAGTTATGGACACATTACTGGAACACACACACATGCAGACACACGCACACACACATAGTGTGAGAGGGAGATTTTGTCATAGTCATGCACACAGCAACACTGATAGTGATTGCCATACTGCATATAAAAACAAACACTCTCCTACTTTAGTTTAGATAAGCATGAACAGACCGATGTATCACACACAATACGTTCCTGCTTGACAGAGTTTGATAGTGCCAAGGTTACAGGGCAGCAGTAGCCCCTAATCTCTCCAGGAAGTTCAGGCTTGGCTGGTCAGAGCACTGATTGTTTACCCTCTGCTGCCTCCGGACAGACACTGTTGGTCATACGGTCAGCGGAGAGGGGGATGGAGGGAGAAAAATAAAGAAATTGTATGAAGAAAATAAAGAAAGATTGGCAGAAGTGGAAGGCCATTGCGTAAGTGCGTGGAGTGTGTCACAATCATAGGAGGGGTGGATGAGATGGAAATAAGGAAGGAAGGAAGGAAGGAAGGAAGGAAGGAAGGAAGGAAGGAAGGAAGGAAGGAAGGAAGGAAGGAAGGAAGGAAGGAAGGAAGGAAGGAAGGAAGGAAGGAAGGAAGGAAGGAAGGAAGGAGTCCCTTGTCTCGCTTGTTGCTCGCCTGGTACACACCAGTGCTTTCCAATCAGTGTTCTCCTCCAATGGAAAGCAAGCTCCTCCATTTTGGATCTGCCCCCTGTGCTCCACTACTTTTCTATTTCGCCTTTTTGTTTTGCTCACTTCCTCCTTGCACACCTGACCTATAGTGCCCTATGTCCCTCATTCCCTCAGCCTAGCTCCCCCCTTTCTCTTTTATATCAGTACATGTGAGGCTCTATGCTCTTCACAAGGTGAATCCCAATACTCTAAAATGGCCTCCTTTACAGAGTTTGGCAGAATTTCCCATATGTTGGCAGACATAGCAGTCTAATGTGCTACTCACTGGAAGAGATAAATAAGGTATTTTTTACAATTAAATTATGTTTGCCAAACTCTTCGGTATATCTATGCTCTGGGTGAAAGAACCATGCATACCTTTTGGGTTACATCCAGCCTGTCCTATTACATCAAATGGAAAGGAAGCCATTTCAGAGAATTGGGGCACACAACCTGTCCTGTAGCCAATGAGGAGAGAGGATGTGACTTAGCCCTGCCCCCTCCCCTTCTTCTCTTCTACCCAGCAGTCTCTCGTCCAGCTCCTCCAACATAGCTCCTACTAGCGTGGTGCTGCTCTCCACCTCCTTCTCCACTCTTCCTCCTACTCCTCTTCCTCCTCTTTCTCCCTACACGCAGCTGTCAACCCCCAGGTACAGGCATGTCTGCACTCCTCCCCTGCTCCTCCCTCCTTACTGTCTTCCCTTTATTTTGACCATTCTTCCTCTCGTTCTCCCTCGTCCT
This sequence comes from Coregonus clupeaformis, assembly GCF_020615455.1. Lineage (NCBI taxonomy): Eukaryota > Metazoa > Chordata > Actinopteri > Salmoniformes > Salmonidae > Coregonus > Coregonus clupeaformis. The sequence goes on along the minus strand of NC_059199.1, from coordinate 8,272,215 downwards.
TTTCCTGCCTGACCCAGTCCAAATCCCCCGCCCCAGTCTAGACAGAGAGATGATGACACAATGAAGCTGCCCCCTCCTCTCCTTGAGTGTGTACTAAACAGGGCTCATCTGGAAAAGAAGCCTTGGTCTCGGCATCGATTCCCTGTCAAAATAAAGGTTAAATAATACAATAAAATAGACCTTGGGCCTGGTTCCATTCGGACCCCTAGCCCCTTCCCATTTGGAGTTCACAGATGAAAATGTATACAGTATAGTGGAGGCTCCACTTGACCTATTGGAGGGCTAGGTGGAGCTTATACCTGTCCGTGCTTTCAGACCTGTGAAAGCTGCAGGGATAGTGGCTAGGGGCTGAAATGGAACCAGGCCGTTGTATGCCTTTTGCACTCTTGCCCTCTCTCTCTCTGCATGTCTGCTGGTTGGTCCTTACAGATTGGCCCTATAGGCTTGTTGTCTTATTTTGCCCCACTCCTCTCTCCTCTCTCTCTCTCTGGCCCTGCTGGTTAAGAGTCTGTATGTGTTAGCCTCCCCCCCCCCACCCCGCCCAAACCTGTCTTTCCCATCCCACCGTGTGCATGCACTGGTGATACGGCTTGACGTGCGCATTAACACACATGAACAGACACAAACAAAGATGCGCACACAGACTAGGCGTGCACACACACATGGACAGACAGCCAGACACACACGCACATACACGGACATGCATTCACACAACAGACATACTGTACACACTAATGCATAGTTGCGATCACACAAAATCAATGACAGACTCTTGTATAGTGTACATCACAGGTGGCTGGTGGCACCTTAAATAGGGAGGATGGGCTCGTAGTAATGGCTTGAATGGAATGGTAGGTGTTTGATACCATTCCATTCACTCCATTCAAGGCATTATTATGATATGTCCTCCCCTCACCAGCCTCCTGTGTTTATTATGTATGTATGCACATATTTAGCCTTTAGCTCTACTTAGCCCTGTGCCTTTCTTTTGTTTCAAACTGGTTGTGAATTATGGACCACTCAATCTCTGACTGCTTCCCTTAGACTCTAACACTTCATCATGGCACCTGTCCTCATCTCAATCCCTTATTATCCCCATGTGCATGGTGGCCAAACAGAATGCCTGGCTCTGGCTGTCCCCATTTAGTTCTTAATCTTACACTTTGGTGGTCTTAAGAGGAAGGCCCTGAACTCTCTGTCTACAGTTGGAAAGCCCCACCAATTAGACAACCTCTCCACTTTACTACTTTCGGACCCCCTGTGGAGGCACAGGATGAGCTATGAAAGAGGAAGTGTGTACAGCCCATTAGAACAGTTGGAAGTGCGTGTGTTTGGGGGTTAGGGTGGGGAAGGGGGGGGTTTATGCAGAAGTGCGTGCATGTTGAAATGTGCAAACTATGGGTGTTTGCCCGTGTGTGTCCACTCAAACAAAGCAGGTTTGATTTCCACAGTAGATGCCCAGTTTCAGAAGTGAGTTTTATCCAGCCAGTTCCACTGAACAACAGGGGGGCTCTATCAATGATCCAAGTTCTAATTCACTCATGTCCAGAAACCTATTGTTCTCATTTCCAAGAGGAATTGAAGACTTGTATCAATCTATTTTTATATAGCTAGTGATGTTTTACATCTGTGTGGCTTTGTTTGTTCCCTCCCTGCAGACAATGTGGATACAGCAAGGCCAGTCAAGAGGGAGACGAAGAACTCTACTTCCAATGTGAGTAACTGTGGCGACACACGCTCTCCCTCTGTGTGTGTGTGTGTGTGTGTGTGTGTGTGTGTGTGTGTGTTGAGTCTGCACTCTATGGATGGAGGAGGAATCTGTTAGTGTGCGTGCGTGTGTGTGACAGAGAGAGATTACTTGTGAAGTATTAACTTGTGCGTGGCCGTTCATTCTTAATTCCGTGTGCGTGTTTAGGCTACACTGAGCACACTGATACAGTCCATTAGATGGTGTCTGAGGCAGAATGTGATGGAGAGAGATTGAAATTAATAGGGAGAGAGAGATGGAGGAAGAGGGGTGGATGAGATGGAGGAAGAGGGGTGGATGAGATGGAGGAAGAGGGGTGGATGAGATGGAGGAAGAGGGGTGGATGAGATGGAGGAAGAGGGGTGGATGAGATGGAGGAAGAGGGGTGGATGAGATGGAGGAAGAGGGGTGGATGAGATGGAGGAAGAGGGGTGGATGAGATGGGGAGAAGGGAATAGATAGATGGAACAAAGACATGAAGTAGAAATAAGAAGACAGATAGTGGGCCAGCCAGATTATTTGCCGTCCCCCGAGTAGGAAGGATTTTAATGTTTGTCGTAAACTTTTTGAGTTGCCTGTGTCTCTGTTTTTCCATCAACCTTTTTGAAGGGCTTTGTTTGACAGATTGTGGGTGGTTTGACATTTTTCCTGTGTGTGTGTGTGTGTGTGTGTGTGTGTGTGTGTGTGTGTCTGTGTGCTGGGAATTAAATATGCCCCAAAAAAGACACTTAAACAGCTGATGAGCTCACACACACAAACACACTCTTTCTCTCAGACGTGCACAAATGCAGACAGACATCTACACACACTCGGTGGGTCTACATACATCTCTTCTTATGTCTCTCTGTGTGTGTGTGTGTGTGTGCCTTCATGCGTGTGTGTCTCTCATGCAATCATGCAGTGTTAATATCCATTAATTTCCCCTCAATCGCTTGTGGCAAAGACACGGTTAACCCTGAAACTAATCAGCCACACAAAAAGCCCAAGCAGAGAGGGAGAGAGAGGGAGAGGAGGGGGGAGGGGAGAGGGCGGGAGGGAGAGAGGGAGAGGAGGGGAGGGAGAGGGCGGGAGGGAGAGAGGGAGAGGGGGGGAGAGGAGGAGGGGGGAGGGAGAGGGAGGGAGGGAGGGAGGGAGAGGGGAGGGAGGGAGGCGAGGGGAGGGAGGGAGAGAGGGAGGCGAGGGGAGAGAGGGAGAGGAGGGCGAGGGGGAGGGAGGGAGGGAGGGGAGGAGGAGGAAGGGAGAGCGGGAGGGGGAGGGAGAGGGCGGGGGAGGGAGGGAGGGAGGGGGGGGGGAGGGAGGGAGAGCGGGAGAGGGAGGGAGGGAGAGAGGGGGTGAGGGAGAGAGGGGGTGAGGGAGAGAGGGGGAGGGAAGGAGAGAGAGAGGGAAGGAGAGAGAGAGGGAGGGGGGGGGCGAGGGAGAGGGGGGAGGCGAGGGGAGGGAGGGAGGGCGGGAGGAGAGGGAGGGAGGGAGGGAGAGGGAGGGAGGGCGAGGGGAGGGAGGGAGAGGGGGAGGGAGGGGGAGGGGGAGGGAGGGAGAGCGGGAGAGGGAGGGAGAGCGGGAGAGGGAGGGAGGGAGAGAGGGGGTGAGGGGGAGAGCGGGAGAGGGAGGGAGGGAGAGAGGGGGTGAGGGAGAGAGGGGAGGGAGGGAGAGAGGGAGGGGAGAGGGCGAGGGAGAGGGGGAGGGAGGAGGGAGAGCGGGAGAGGGAGGGAGGGGGGTGAGGGAGAGAGGGAGAGAGGGGGAGGGAGAGCGAGAGAGGGAGAGCGGGAGAGGGAGGGAGGGAGGGGGAGAGCGGGAGAGGGAGAGGGGAGAGAGGGAGAGCGGGAGAGGGAGGGAGAGCGAGAGAGGGAGAGCGGGAGAGGGAGGGAGAGCGAAAGAGGGAGAGCGAGAGAGGGAGAGCGGGGGAGGGAGGGAGAGCGGGAGAGGGAGGGAGGGGTGAGGGAGAGAGCGGGAGAGGGAGAGGGGGAGGGAGGGAGGGAGAGCGGGAGAGGGAGGGAGAGGGAGAGCGGGAGAGGGAGGGAGAGGGAGAGGGAGAGAGGGAGAGGGAGGGAGAGCGAGGGAGAGGGAGGGAGGGAGAGCGAGAGAGGGGAGGGAGAGGGAGAGCGGGAGAGGGAGAGAGGGAGAGGGAGGGAGAGCGAGGGAGAGGGAGGGAGGGAGAGCGAGAGAGGGAGAGCGAGGGAGGGAGAGGGAGGGAGAGAGGGAGAAGTAATAACTCCTCCACTGAGCTGTTGTGTGGTTAAAAAACCCATTGCTCTGGAAAAGAGGGTCTTCGATCCTTCCACTCAGCACTGGCCAGCTGGAATGGAGAAGCTTTAATTTGCTCTGCAATCAGACTTTATTTATTTGTGTGTGTGTGTGTGTGTGTGTGTGTGTGTGTGTGTGTGTGTGTGTGTGTGTTAAGTGATCAATAAGCCGTTATGAGACAGTGAGTCGAGACCTGGTCGATTTAGAGTTGTAATCACATTTCAGAACCAGTCTGGCCCAAAGGCTTCTGGGAAGGCCCGGCTTCTTAGGTAGAAGTAGGGCCTAAGTACCACTGGTTTTGAATCCTCCGAATAATTAAATAGTGATTAGAAGTCCGATTTGAGGAGGTTTATCCTGTTCTTAGATCTGTTTCTAAGGGTAACTTCAACCCAGAACTAGTCTTGTACCGGGGGTTGACTGCGTAAGTGGTCAAAGGTTAGGTATTGGCTAGAGTGTAAATGTATTGGTCAAGGGTTATGGGCCACCTAGTAGTTAAAGGCTTAGGTGCTAGTCAGGGTTGAATAGGGTTTAGTGACTAGTAATGGACTTAGGGTAGAGAACAATTTATCACTAGTGACAAAAAGTCACTGAGCCTCACCATTTACACAAGGTACTTTACCCTACAAGGGAGCATGTACAGATCAAATCATTTTAACTTTACACCTTTCATAATGGATTACAGGTTAGAAAGCAAGAGTTCACACTTATGATGTGATTTATTTGGCGTGCCTTAAATACGGTTTTGTGATTCACAAATAGGACTAGCTTGTAGTTTCTGTGGTGGTGTGGTAGATTGTGCAGGTTGTAATATTGTGTGACTGTCTGTGTTTCACAGTTAAGATCCCGACCCGGAGGACCTACATAGACCCAGAGACATGTGAGGACCTGGTGCAGGCTGTCCTCGCCTTTGCCAAAGAGCTGGACAACTCCAGCATCAAGATAGAGAGAATCGTCCACACAGGTACTGAGACAGTGCTTTAACTTTCATATACTCTCATATTCTCTTTCTTTGTGCTGTCTTTTTCTTTGCCAATTTTCATTCCTCTATCTCCCCTCCCTGTTTGCCCTGTCTTTGTCTCCTTTTTTCCGCTCTCTCTCTCTCTCTCTCTCTCTCTCTCTCTCTCTCTCTCTCTCTCTCTCTCTCTCTCTCTCATCTCTCTCCTCATATCTCTCTCTCTCTCTCCTCATCTCTCTCTCTCTCTCCTCATCTCTCTCGCCTCATCTCTCTCTCTCTCTCCTCATCTGTCTCTCTCCTCATATCGCTCTCTCTCTCCTCATCTATCTCTCTCTCTCTCTCCTCATCTCTCTCTCTCTCTCTCTCTCCTCATCTCTCTCTCTCTCCTCATCTCTCTCTCTCTCCTCATCTCTCTCTCTCCTCATCTATCTCTCTCTCCTCATCTCTCTCTTTCCTCATCTCTCTCTCTCTCTCCTCATCTCTCTCTCTTGCTCTCTCTCTCTCTGCCTCTCTCAATTCAATTCAATTTCAATTTAAGGGCTTTATTGGCATGGGAAACGTGTGTTAACATTGCCAAAGCAAGTGAAGTAGATAGTAAACAAAAGTGAAATAAACAATAAATATTAACAGTAAACATTACACTCAGAAGTTTCAAAAGAATAAAGACATTTCAAATGTCATATTATGTATATATACAGTGTTGTAACAATGTGCAAATAGTTAAAGTACAAATGGGAAAATAAATAAACATAAATATGGGTTGTATTTACAATGGTGTTTGTTCTTCACTGGTTGCCCTTTTCTTGTGGCAACAGGTCACAAATCTTGCAGCTGTGATGGCACACTGTGGTTTTTCACCCAGTAGATAAGGGAGTTTATCAAAATTGGGTTTGTTTTCGAATTCTTTGTGGATCGCTGTAATCTGATGGAAATATGTGTCTCTAATATGGTCATACATTTGGCAGGAGGTTAGGAAGTGCAGCTCAGTTTCCACCTCATTTTGTGGGCAGTGTGCACATAGCCTGTCTTCTCTTGAGAGCCAGGTCTGCCTACGGCGGCCTTTCTCAATAGCAAGGCTATGCTCACTGAGTCTGTACATAGTCAAAGCTTTCCTTAAGTTTGGGTCAGTCACAGTGGTCAGGTATTCTGCCACTGTGTACTCTCTGTTTAGGGCCAAATAGCATTCTAGTTTGCTCAGTTTTTTTTTGTTTGTTCTTTCCAATGTGTCAAGTAATTCTCTTTTTGTTTTCTCATGATTTGGTTGGGTCTAATTGTGTTGTTGTTGTTGTTGTTGTCCTGGGGCTGTGTGGGGTCTGTTTGTGTTTGTGAACAGAGCCCCAGGACAAGCTTACTTAGGGGACTCTTCTCCAAGTTCATCTCTCTGTAGGTGATGGCTTTGTTATGGAAGGTTTGGGAATCGCTTCCTTTTAAGTGGTTATAGAATTTAACAGCTCTTTTCTGGATTTTGATAATTAGCGGTTATTGGCTCTGCATACATTATTTGGTGTTTTACGTTGTACACAGAGGATGTTTTTGCAGAATTCTGCATGCAGAGTCTCAATTTGGTGTTTGTCCCATTTTGTGAATTCTTGGTTGGTGAGCGGACCCCAGACCTCAGAACCATAAAGGGCAATGGGTTCTATAACTGATTCAAGTATTTTTAGCCAGATCCTATGTATGTCAAATTTTATGTTCCTTTTGATGGCAT